>NW_009217589.1:50182-79828 GCF_000690835.1 Fulmarus glacialis
TGCTTAGATACAACTGTAAAAAGGGAAAGGGCTGTCTTCAGAGTGTCCACAGGTCGCCACGCTGTCCTGCCAAGCATATCTAAAGGCTTTACTTCCATGACTACTGAAAAGCTTCAATGAGCCTAGACCCAGTGATGAAGATGTAACTGATTTGTTGATTCATGAATGATTTAGCTGAAGACAATGGTTCTCTGCCCAGTCGAGTCTCCCTAAGACTGACTCTCTGTCCCTCATACAGTCTTTAATCTAGTTTTTGTTCATTCACTCATTTGGGTTTGGAAGTAGGCCTGCCACAAATGTCAAGAAATACCCCATGAATTAATGCCCCCATTCTGGTGCCCTTCGGACAAAACATCAGAATCTAAGCAAGAGATCCCTGACTCTGAAGGGGACTGATTTGCATGTGAGGAATGGGGAAAGGGAGGAAGAAGAGGGTAAATACTGCAGGTCCTCATTCGCCTGACCATGAGTCAGACTGGTCTACAGTGCTAAACTCAGCTAAGCAGATAATTCAGTGGGTGACCTTGTATCAGCCACTCATCTTCCTTGCGTTTTTGTTTACCCATCATAAAGTGGGGCAAAAGCAGGCACCTTTCCTGAAAAAACAAACAAGCTAGCTTCCAAACCAGGTGAATAAGTTATGGAAAGTTAAATATATTCTGGCAAACAAGAAAGAGCCTCACTTTGTTCCAGTTTGAGATAGGCTGTCATCGCAGGAAAAAAAGGCCAGCTAATAAAATCTGCACAAATCACGTTCTTTTGGCAACTTCAGGGAACTTTATAAGCAAGAATTCATTTTCACATGCCTGCTGTGTAGTCAGTCAGTCCATAAACAGGAATCAGGAACAGCCAAGTTCCTATCTTGATTCTCAGAAGCTGCCACTAGTTCTCAACTCACTTGCAATATCACAAAGAGTGTAAAGCAGTTCTTACCATGTTCCCATGGATTGATTTCACATTTTGTGCAATGTGGTGTTCTTCCTCAAAGTTCAACTCCAGAGCCATATGATTTACACAATCATAGTTTTCGTAGGTATGAAAGTGTTTCTAACTCTTGGATTTGCAGAGAATATCTTGGACTTGTACCCTAAAGGCTCAAAATACAAAATGTGAAGACAGGCATTCAAAAAGGCACCATTAAAAAAACCTGTAATTTTTAACCTTCCTGAAGAGAAGAAAAGCATCTGTCTGTGTCACAATTTTCAGATTAACGGTGCTGCAATCCTACACAGTGGACCTAAGCAGCAGTAGTCCCAGTTATAGTATAGGCTTCTGATTTGTTCAACATGGCACAGATATTCAGAGAACTATGATTAGAACTTCTTGGATTCGTATCTCTCATTTACTAAATCTGATTGTGACATTATTTTCTCACCTTTGGTGATCTGGATGAGATCTCCCACAACAGCACAAAAATTTAAAATCTCAGAAAAGTGCATAAACTGACAATACACAAAAAAATGTCTTTAAGTCAATTACAGTGCTTCACTTTGATTTTAACCTTTGGGGCCTTTTGAATTATTAAGTAATTTCCATTTTAAAAGAGATAAATCAGAAAATATCAAAATGGAATGTTCCTACATGTTCTAAAACTTTTCCGAAAAACAACTTCAATTCTTTGATTTAGGAAATTAATCAAAAATCAGCTGTGTTCTGTGAACTGGATTGGTTTTGATGAATAGGCATGCTTCACTCCAAAACAGTCAGTGAAAAAATTCCCCAGTCTTCCCTAGTCTTCAAATAATTGCCCCAGAAACTCCCTGCTCCCTCTACCCACCTCACAAGTTGAGCACACAGCATTCTGCTCTTGAGCAACAACTTAAAGAGAGTTCAGATAACTCTTTCTTCAATTAGAAGGGCCAGTCCTTCATTTATATGGGTCTTAGACATTCTCTGATTATAGGCATGTGAATATATCAAAATTTCAGTTAAAAAATAAAGCAGTATTTCTTTGAGGGCTTCCATTTCTTTTCAAGGTCTCAGAAGCAAGAAAACTAAAAATACAGGGGAAATCCAGAGAAAGAAGAAGCTGCCCTACTAAAAGACTCCACCTTCAACCACACCTTTCATTTCTTTGTACTTCTTGTCTTCCCATCCAAGATCAGTAATACCACTAAACTGAAGCAAAGTCCACACTTATCTATTAAATGTTTACTGTAAAACTACAGTCACCAAAATTCATCTTTGCTTTTTCCATACAGCTCTTCATGACATTGACCTACTCTTAGATGTATGGTGCATATGGCACTTGTGAACTGGGGGGGAGAGGTGTTTCAATTTAGTTTCCTGTGGACAAGCAGGCACATCACTAGAAAAAACATTAGAATTACCTCCCTTGGAGAGAAGCCATAGGCTTAAAAGGGTTGTGGAGCATAAAATATCTTCTTATTCCTTTGAATGAAGGTTCCCTTGATCTTTTTAAGGCAAGATGAGGGAGTCTTGTAAGATCTTGCCTGTAAGTATGCTGTAGATAAAGGAAAGAACCTACAACCACCAAAATATAAGGAGGAGTACTTATTTTCCTCCTTCATCACCCCCTCCTTGCCTAAATTTAATACCTCAGTAAATGTCGACTCCCACTGAAGCAAGTAATTTAACATTAGCAGAAGACTTCTCCTCCACCTTCCAAATGTAAGAACTGCTTTTTAAATCCGCTACTGGTCAGGCACCCTCAGCAGACTCTGTACCTGAATCAATTGTGTGCATACAAGTACATGTACACACATAGAAGCAATCTCAGGTAATCATGATGCACACGATAATTACAGTTTGTCTCTCAATAGGCCCTTTTAAGGCTTTTTACAAGTATGCATCAACTAACCCTTAAACACTCCTGTAGTGCATGGGAGGTTTATTGTTCTCCTTATATAGGAAACGAAACTGAGTTGCTGAGTAGTTAAACAACCTGTCCAAGGACACTAAGGATGCAACAAACACAAGAACACGAGTTGGGTGTTCTGACTCATTATGCTTGAAATCTAACTGCTAGGCATGCTTCTCATGCTAGTTTCTCCAGGCAGCTTGCAGAGTTCATTAACATTTTCAGGAAACACGTAATCTGAATTGTCAAAAGGATTTTCCTGCCTAACTTGACTACACAGAGAAGAGGAAGGAGGCTCTTCTTTTATATACTTATATCTCAGCCTCAATTTTCCTGTCCTAATAGTATTCTCTGAGTTCAAGGAAAAAGAGAGACAGGTTGCTGAGCTTTTTGGAGCCTCAACGTAGCAAAGGAGAGGTGTTCTCTTACAGCTTCCGGTGTTCAGTGATAAGTGGAGAGTCCTATGCTATCTACCTTCACCAGGTGTCAGGTGAGAGGTTCAGAGGTTCTGTTTCAGTTTAAAAGCCTTGCTTTCACAGAAAATGGCAACAGTTAGGCAACATGTTCAAAAAGTGACACCAAGTGGGGTAGAGAAGGGTGAAGGGAAGTGTGATAAGGACTTCATAAAGTTCTTTTCAAAATAGGAGCTCCGGGCAGAAACCATCATTGCCCTGCTACCTACAGTGTATCCAGCTCAACTATTATTACTCTGTAGCTGTACCCTTTTTTCTGGCATTATGTTTTTCTCAGATTATGACTTTTTATTTCTCCATACAGTGCAGTTTTTCCAAGGACAGCTGTTTCAAACTCAAGTCTTGGCACTTCAGAATACATGATCAAAAATGAAAAATACAGCATCCTATCCCACGCAAAACCTACTGCTTCCAGCACTCACTTAAAGTAGCTCTATTAATATAGCATAGTGCCAATAAATCAACAAAAGTGGAGTCTACAGTTCTGAGCAAAGAAAAAGAAAACAAAGTTAAACATACTGCATGTGTTCTTCTTTCTAAGGAAAGGGTATTAAGTGATTAATATTAGTCTGCTCCAAAAATGTAAGATTTGCAAAAACTCCATTATTTTTCCCATTAAATCTCTCTCCAGAGTGTATTAGAAATTCCCCAAACCAAACACTTGTGGCCTAGACAGTCTTCATCTACCCTAGTCAAAAATACAGTGTAGGAAAGAAATTATTTCTTGAAAATGTGTATGTCATACACCACAAACAATGGTCACTGGAGGTAACATGGATTGTAAGTAAACACTGTTGTGCTCCACCCAGAGAAAGGAGCTGTGAGGACTTTCCTCCACCTCTTCTCACATCCATGAACTGTAAAAGAGAGTCACCCCAAGGCAATGCTTCTGGTGGGAAGGAGACAGAAGGGGAGAAGAATGAGCTACATCCCTTTAATGTTAGCAGGAATTATGTGTACCATCTGAAAGAGATTACTTCTTTATAGCTGTGGAAAGCTGAAAGGAGCTCTTCACACTGCTAGTTCCAGGGCACAAGACTGTCACCAAGCCTTTCCATCAAGTTCTTGTGTTATTTAAGTGTGTACCTCCATTACAACAGAAGAGACCCAGAAACTTTCCAGAAATGGGGAACATTCTACTCTACCATCCCTGCTGTCATGTTTGTTCTATCCAGCTTCCTTTCCATAGCATACATAGCCTTCTGGAAATTCAATATGAACACTGATTTGCAGCACATGAAGCAAAATATTGCATAATAATCCCCGGATAATTCAGGCTGGAAGAGACCTCCAAAGGTCTCCAGTCCAACCTCCTGCTCAAACCAGGGTCAGCTGTGAGGTCAGACCAGGTTTCTCAGAGCTTTGTCCAGTTCGGTCTTGAAAAACTCAAAGGATAGAGGTTGCACAACCTCTCTGGGCAGCCTCTCTCACTGCTTGACTGTCCTCAGGGTGAAAAAGCTTTTCCTTACACCCATTCTCAATCTCTCATTTTTACTTATATTCATTGTCCCTCACCCTCCCACCATGCAGCGCTGCAAAGAGCCTGGTTCCATCTCCCTGATGATCTCTCTCTAAGTGTTGGAAGGCTGCTGTTAAGTTCCCGCAAAGCTGTCTCTTCTCCAGCCTGAACTTGCCCAGTTCCCTCAGCCGCTCCTCACCGGGAGAAGGGCTTCATCTCTCCAATCTAATGACGTTAGATTGTGATTTCTCGGAACATTAAGAAAAAGCTATTTTAATTGTTTCTCATGTTCAACATTGTTATGTAAAAAAACTGAAGAGATGGAACGTCAATAACGTCACCTTTCAGACTATTGGTAAACTCTTGTATTTCCTGGGTTGCACATGATGGGGGGAGCAGCCACCTGTGACAAGGGTCACAGAGAGGGTCTGATGAAATGATGCGAGCAGGTGAATCTGTATCAGGAACACCTCAGTATGGCTCTTAACAAGCTCTGCCTCCAAGATGACTGACAGTCATGAGGAATTGTAATATACATATACATGTAAGTTTATATAAATAATATCCAGACAGAGGCATGTTTTGTCATGCTTAACACGAAGCACAGGGGCCAGCAACTCCTAAATGTTACTTAAATCTTTCTAAAGTCCCAGGCCTGTAACTTCACCTCTCCCTCCCTCCCTCTCTCTCCTCTCACTCTTTCATTTCCTTAATTTTAAAAATGGGAATAGCATCACTTGGCCCGATCACAGGAATTTCCGGTATTAGACCTGGTGCGGTGCTTTGAAGATGTGAACTGCTGCTCTGAGCACCTTAATTCAAGGCATGAAGAGTGGACAATGAGGTGTATCATAATTACACACTTTTTTGACTATTTCTGCACTACATGCACAGTCACACAGCAGTGATTAAACATGCAAAATCCTGTCCAGCACGCACCAGATTCAGAATAAAGCCTGGTAAGTCTCTTCACTGGCTGCACAAAATTCCTCAGCACAGTTCTTGAAAATAGAGCTGCTTTCGTGAAACTACTCTCCCACCCATAGTTCCAGTGCATGTAGTGAAACTCCCAGTAGTATTTAAGCAGCGACTATAAGGAGGTGTGTTTCCTTACCACCAAGTCTGTGATGAACAAAAGCAAATATAGGGCAGGTTGTGGCTCCTTTCTTAAGGAGGTATGTTAGGATAGTGGCAGCGGAGGAAGGAATATCTCTGAGGCACATCGTGCAGGATACAGAAGACTCCTGTTGCAGAACTGCCCTGGCCTTCAGCACAATGTCCAGTGCCAGTTTTGAAGCCCTGTCCTGGACAGGGGACAGAACAAAGCAGGGCGGTAAAGTGATCCACCAAATTTCTACAAGAAACTATGTAGCATCTTCTTGTATGTTTTTTTGCACACAACAGACGAGCACCACTCCAAACCAGAACTGGAAGAGGATGTCATTAGGACCACTGCAACACTGATTGCAAATGCCAACCTTCTAGAAAACCTTTCCTGATACTGAACTGCTTTTATTCTTCCCCCCTGAAGACGAACAGCATGATGCTTACACTCCATTTCTATGCACTTGTGAGTCATGGGCTGGGCTTTTGTATCCCTTTGTCTCATATCTATGATATGAAAGAAAAGATCTGTTTGCCTTGTATGTGCTACTCACTGCCGCAGAAATGAGAATGCAAGGGTGAACCAGTCATTTAAGACAACATGAAAGAGTTGATTCTTAAGCCAATATTTTATATACCAACAGAGCCTGAGGCCCATCTCACCCCTCTTGGCACACCTTGTGCTGTTGTTAACACCTGGTCAAAATGTGACAGGTTTCAAACTGAAGTATTTTACATGCTCTTTCGGTGAACAAACCACCATATTGGGAAAACAACAGAGGCTGAAGCTCACTTACCACGTCCTTACTTATACTGATCAATTGAGGAAAAAAAAGCACAAGATAGGGAACTACTCTAATTACTCTAGTGCAGATTGATGGTAAGGGTGGGAAACTGCCTCTGTTGTATTTGGTGATGCTGTACATTGAGAGCTGTTGTTGGGCTGTTATGACTAAATGCTTTCAGGTCACGCAAGGGCTGCAGGAACTTGAGGATAATGTCTGTCCGAGAGGAGCAGGGAGGGAGAAGAGGTGGTCACATCAGTTTAGATGCTCACTTGCAGGCAGGCCCAGAGGGAGTTACCCTCACAGGCTTCCTCTCGGGACCTCCTTGCCAAATTCAGTGGGCACAGAATCCATTCTGTACCCATGAGCAAAATAAATAATGGGATTGCATTTCTCAGTCCCTACAGATTCCCGAGAGAAGGAAGCGGGAGTGGGAGTGGCTCTGGAGAGGGAATCTATTGAAGCAAAGAGCACCTCTGAAGACAGCATACACTGTCTCTTTAGTCTAAGCAGTTGGACTCTCAGGATAAAGCTTTCACTGAAGACCCCTAGAAGACACTAAAAATCCAGCTTCAAAAACTGCTGCCAGAATAGGATTCTGGATGAGGCAGGTAACAGGTCTGATCTGGCATAACAAAACCTGCTTAGCAACCCAAGGGTTAAGTCTATGAATCGGAGCAAAAGCATCCTTGCTTCTGCTTCCTCCCAGAACAGTAACCCACAAGCTTCAATGTGACAGTTGTGCAATTTTTTCCCACGTTGCAATGCACTGATGCAGAGGTTTCCCTGACATTGTTTCTTACCCTTTCCAGCAAGGCAGCCACTGCATTTGCTGCCTCCACTCTTCAGTGGGAGGAGGAGGAGGAGAAGGGATTTCCTTCCATTACCAGTGGGAGGAAAAGTGATCAGATCCCCTGAGCTGGGTTACCCATTTAGTCTCTAAAACCCCAAATGCACAGAGGGGTCTCCACCTCACATCTCCCCTCAGGAACAGGAATACAATTATCACCAGCTTTGGCACCTACAGCCGAAGGTGTGTTTTAATCCCCTTTGCCATGAGTGCCTTCCCACTGTTCCCGCTGCAATCCTTCCCAAACTTTCCCTTGCCACTTTTTGGCATTGGGCCTGGAAAAGAGGTCTTGCTGCTGTTTTTCCATATCTGAGCCTTCTCATCCAAAATCCCAACATTACACCCAAGGATATCACACCAGGCCCCACAAGCTATCCTATCCAAGGAACACTGTGGATAGCTAATTGCTCTCATGCTCTTCATTTGCTAATGTACACCCATCCTGTTACTTAGCAGGGACCAGGACCAGTGGTAAGCCAGCTGTAAGTTCTTTGGGTCAGAAACTGCTCTATTAGTGCAATGAAATCACAGTCTAGTGGGAGCTACTTACAATACTGATTTCTAGTTAATAGTAATTTTTAAGGGCATTAATTAAAGAAAATGTCTTTAATTTGTATTACAGTCTGTCTTTTGGTGTCTTCATTTCCGTTCTGGCCTACAAAACCTCTCTTCCTGCTTTACCATGTCTCTATCATGCTTCCTATTCATTCCCCAATGTCCTTTTGCCAGTCACTTCCCCGCGCAGAGCCTTCCTACCAGCCCTCCTCCAGTAAAGCACTTCTGCCTTAGAGTCCAGGCAGTGGTCCTCTCTGAGTCTCCTTGTGTCACCACACCTTGTAGCCAGCCTTTTATCTGCTTTCACACCATCCACAGGACTTGAAAGATTGCCCCCACCACCACTACCTTACTCTTCATTAGTATATGAGGAGAGCACTCACACATGAACTTATATTTTGGAAGAGTCCCTATTACAATTACAGGGAAACCAAGAGTTTGGTGAGGAAAAAAACCTGCATACCACCCCCTGTCCCACAGAAATACCACTTTCTTCAAATCAAACTGCTGCGAACCTTTTAAAGGATCAGATGCCTTAATACCTGCAGTCCTTTCCTCTGACTTATTCTCAAAGCAAAGCAGCACACACATGTATGCACACACACACACACCTTTTCTTTCCAATCCTTCTCTCAATCTTGACCTCTTGCCCTGCTTCAACAGTGGTAACTCATCCCTTCACTTTGTTGGGAGTTTGCTTAGCTTCCCCCATCTCACTTTGGCCTTTCCAGGAATTAAAGAAATAGAATATCCTAAGAACTAGAAATATTTCTATTTTCTTCCACTAAAAATAACATCAGGTGAGCAAAAACTAGGATTGAGCTTGGAAAACCGGCAAGCCACTGGTAGAGCATCCCTGGGCCCCTTAAAAAGAAGGGTTAAACTGCAGGAGGGGACTCTTAAAGGTAACACTTTCACAGTGTTACCAACTACCTTAGAACTGCCAGAAGATAGTTTTCAGACACCCAAAAGGTAAAGAAAATCTTTAACTAAAACCAGAACTGGGATTACACACAGAGAAGGTAGAAAGTGAAACAATACTCCCATAAACTGAAATATTGATACTGAATTAGAGTTCATTTTTCTGGGTAAGTATAACATATTTTGCTCCATTTTCATGGGCACTTCAAGTGTTCAATACACCCCTCAGTGGCACAAAAGGTGGCATATCTTAAGGTATCCTGGGTGTTTTCTTGTGTGGTTTTTGTTTATCAGTTATTCTACTTCATAACTGGATGCCTTTGGTCACTGGGCAGATAGTGCAGCAGTGCAATGTACACAATCAAAAGTAAAGTTAACAAGGAAAGCCTGAGACAGGACCACCCTCTGAGCATCATCACTGGCAGCATAGGCTGGGGTGAATGCCCGTTGCACAGAATTACTGTTTGCATAGCATAGAATAACTGTTTGCTAAGTCATGCTTAAGTACCTCTCTATACTTACACGAAGAGCAAAAGGGCATGGTGGCGTTCACACAGAATTTACATGTGGACAGAGGGAAACTATATAAAATTGAGAGAGACACAGTTGTCATTCAAATAACCATTTTTTTCCAAATCAAAAAGTAGCTGTAACTGGCACACAAGTGGCTTAGAGTGTAAGTGGAAACAAATTCCAGGATGAATTGCATGAATGAAATAAAAACTATGGGGTAAGGTGCTATATTAAATCTGGACAGCTTACTATTGCAATCTTAGGTGCAGAGCACTGACAGAACTCACTCGAGCATTACTTTGCCATGAACAGAGTTTACTGGGGGAAAATAATGGCGTTTAGGGACTGCCAATTAACACTACTCAGTGTAGCATCTGTGCTCCATGCCACGTCACTCAGTATGACCCTACAGGTCATGCCTGCAGACAGTCCTATCCTAACTGGTGGATGCTGTTTCTTCTTTTACTGCAAGCTTCTCCTCACAATCCACACACGTCTTCCTAGCAGCCACCTGTGAACCCATCAGCAAGCTTTGGAAACATGCAATAATATAAAGAACCAATTGCACATCTTTTGCCTTCACATTTGGGATGGAGACTTGCATTCGCATTGTGACTACCCCCATACCCAGCTATGTACTATTGTACATATTCCATGTACAAGCACTGTACAGGAGCTGCTAATTTCTTTTGCTGTAGCGAGGTTCTCCATAGGAACCTCACAGCCTCAGCTATTTCATTTGAAAAGTGTCTGGAAGTTTATTAGTGAAACTTAACACTTCCTGACCCATAACAGCTTTGAGGCAGAGGACTGATGCAATCCCAGCACTTAAATCCCAGTAGTAAATGCAATCATGTAGGTCTTCTTGGTCATGCTGCCAAAGTTTGTGTTTCATCTCCAAAGATTTCTCAAAAACGTGATGTCTAAGAACTCAAATGCTGATAAAAGCAGCACCTCAGAGCTTCCTTCTGACTGTAGAAAGGTGTTGTTAACACCTAGCTAGTGCACTGAAAAAGATGGATTTTTTTCATGTCTTTTACCCAATATGTACAGTGTCCTGGAAACATCTACAGATGCCTGATCAAGTGCCTACTATGCAACTGTTAATCATTCCGCCAACCTACGGCAGCAACCATCCCCGTGTAAAGACAGGTGGAGGAGCCCCAGTGTGGGAATGTAGCGAATTAGAAGGCCTCCTCCCCTAGAAAAGGGAGTGAAATGGGTCTTGTGAGTGCGGAAAGAGAGACGGCGGAGCTGAAATACCCATATACCCCAACGATACCAGAGCAGCATAAGGACAACAGCAATCAGATGTAATAGCAACAAGAGTCAGGAACCAAACCACTCCCCAGAAATTCAGAAATCAAGCAGATTCAAGTCACCTCTCCTGACAGATTTTAGTCAGTCCAAAGGAGGAAAAGCCTTAAATTATTCCATTTTTACAATGCGTGTAGAGAAGGTTAGGAACAGAATTTGTTATGTTCATGGCTACATACCTCCCTGCTGAAACTTGATTTAAGCAAGTAACAGGTACCTGGGACACAACAGCTGGACACCAAGAATTTTTTCCATGTCTCTCTGAAATTTGATAGCATCTAGCTCAACAGCAAATGCTAAGGCAAGTTCTGGGGCCTCTGATACATTTAATTTTAAACAAGATCATCTCTTTTTCTTCTCATCAGGATTCAGGTATGCTACTGCACAACATGAGGAGAGGACAACCACCTTATGTGTAAGTGCCATCAGCTGCCTTTCATTATAAATAATAACTTATAAGACACGTCTGCAAATGGCCACAGGAGCAGAAAGAGAGCCACATGGAAGAGCAAAGGTCACCTATGATTGTGAATCTGAGACATGACTAGAAAATCCATCCCATAAACAGTGACCTAGTGAGAGCACAAAAACAAAAAGAAACTGTGCAACAGGACAGAAAGGACAAAAAATAACGCTTCCTCTAGTCAGATCAGACCACTGCAGATTTCCCAGGGGTTCACCCTGCCAGTTCTGACATGCACACCCCAAGCCAATGAATAACTAATAAGTATAGAAACAACTAATTCAGATTTTTTCCCTCTAGAATGAATCTGAATGTAGGTTTTCCTTCTTACCCAGACTGAACAAGAGGCCTATGAACAGATATTGAAGATAGCAAATTTCTTAACTGCAATGTCCATTAAACAAATCAGCATCAAACAAACTTTGCATGCACTCACAACTTTTAGCGCTTTTTTAGCACTTTACAACCATTAATCTCAAACTGCTCTTCAAAGAGAGATATAAAGGATTTTATCTATTTTTTGCATAGGGAAACAGAGGGACAATAAGGTACAGGACTTGGCTGGAAATATGCAGAAAGTCAACGGTGTAGGCAGAAACTAAATGCAAGTCTCTGCATTACCAGTCTGGATCATGCCATTTCCTCTGTATAGCAGCCAAAGCGTAAGTTTAATAAACAGGTTGTCTCAGGTTGTTGCAAGACCTGGGTGAACTGGCACACAGATTTCCCCCTAGGGTTGACATGAAGAAGCAAACGTTGCAAAGAACAAAATAAAGCTCTGGTTATTTAGCCAGTAATCATAATTCCATCTTGCATTTCTGGGTCTCTTATTTTGAAACTTCTCAAGGCCTTTCTTGCAACACTGCTAAGTGCTATGCGACTGCCGGAGCCCTTGAAACATAAAAACGGCCATACCAGGTCAGACCAAAGGTCCATCTAACCCAGGACTCTGTCCCAAACTTCAGCCAGTAAGGAATCCCTAAGGAGGCACACAAAATACAGGCAGGATATAGTGATATTCTGCAGGAAATATAGTGGTATATTCTCTCAACCTTTGGCAAACTGTGATTCAGATATCTTGGTATTCAATAACAGTTGAAGGGTTTTCATTCTGTGAAGTTGATGCTTTTTCAACCCAGGTGAACTTTAATAGCCCATACATCCCATTGTAAAGAGTTCCACAGCTTTATCTACTGTTTTGTGAAAAAGTATCCTCTCTTGTTCATTTTGAACCAGCCTCCTGATAATATCATTTGATGTCCTAACTTACGGCTTCAGGATAGAGAATGAACATCCATCCCCTGTTTGCCTCTTCCATGATGCTCCTGATCTCATGAACTTCTCCCATATATCCCTCAGAAATCTTTTTACAGACCGGAAAACCCAAATCAATTCAGTAAATTGCTCATACGGAAGTTGTTCGTTTTGATCATCCTTGTTTCCTTCTCAGTACATCTTTGACCTTATTTTATCCTTTTCAAAACAATGAGACCAAACTTCTCACAGTATTCAACATGCAGCCAACTTTGGATTTATATAGTGTCATAGTAATGACATTTGTTTTCTTTCCTTTCATAGTAACTCCTAACATTCAGCCTGCCTCTCTTCCTTTCTTTCTCCCTTTCTTTCTTCACATTATTGCCTTATTATTATCTTTCCCAGTTATTGAGCACAGAGCTCATATTTTGGTAGAACTACCTATTATAACTCCAAAACCTTTCTCTTCAGTGGCAGCAACTAGTTCTGCCCCCATTGCTGTATACATTAATTTGGGATTGTTTTTCCCCACATGCATTAATTTACATTTATCTAAACGGAACATGATCAGCCATTTTAATGAGCCCAATCATTCAGTTTCATGAGATTCTTCTTCAACACTTCGCAGCAACCTTGTGTTTTTCCCACCTGGAACATACTTAGTATTATCAGCTAAGTTTGCCACCTCCCTCTCCACTTTCTTTTCCAAATTACTTGCAAATATCAGGTGGCACAGGCCCAATTACTGATCCAGCTGGGCCTCCACAGATGACCTGACGAGTTGCTCCTAGCCTGTATTTCCAGGATTTTAACCAGCTGTGCTTCCGGAGGACTTCCCAAGGCAGCTTAGTTTCTTTAAAAGCTTCTAGAAAAGAACATTATCAAAGCCATTTGGAAACCAGGCTAAGTGTTCGGGTGGCTGCTGAGTGGGATTGGCTGCAACTGGAGGAAAGCTCTGTTCCCCAGCTGCAGGTGCCATTCCCACCTCTCCTACCCTCCCGGCAGGAAAAGGAGAAGCAGGCCTCGTCCTCCCCCAGTTCTCCATGCCAGCTCTTCCTACTTCGTCCTTCCCCAGAGCCGGAACAGCACTGGCCTTGGCCCCTCATCCTTGGAGAGGCAGGCAAACTGCCAGGAAGACTCAAGTCTCTTTAGAGTGCAGGCATCTGCAGTCCCAGGGAGCACCGGTGCAACTAGAGTAGGTGATACCCCACCTAAGTATGCTGAAGAGTGATTTTGTAAAAGTTATTGCTATATAAGTGTGCTGCCAACTTAAACCAGAAAAACAAATGTCTCACACACGCACTGTCCCCCACTGCGTAGCTACAATTTTATTATGAAGTAACTTTCATCAGCCTTCAATCTCCAACTAAGCAAAGGTCTACTGACCCCAGGACTCTCTAGTGGTATCTTGGAACAAATAAGGATTGGGTCTAATATCAGTCATGACAATCAAGTTCACTGTCATATTTTATAAGCTTATAAATATGTAAAAGGAAACATTGAGTGAAACTCTGAGCAGGCCTGTCAGAAAACAAAACCACTCCACGTAACTCCTAGGTAAGCGGTACTTCTTAGGGATCAACGGCACTTTTGGCTCCTCTCTGGTCTCTCCAAGTGTATGCCGTCTGATGCCCTCCCCAGTGTGAAAGCCCATTGATTCCCACTCTGGCATCACGTTCTAGTCTACACACAAACCCTTGCATATTGATTCTTTCTTACATGTTTTAAGTTCCCCACCCGAGAAACTGTTAAGAAGTAAATACAGAAAACAATTACAACCTTCCTAAAATAAAGTGTGGTTTAATTTTAACAGTAGGAAAAAGGAAGAATTCAAAAGGTTTTAAAATAAAAACTATTTGTGCCTCCTCCGGCTGAATTCTAACCTTCCAGGAGGATGCAGCAGCAGGTCTGTCTGTATATTAGCCTGTTCCCTGCTAGTAACCACCCAAGGGAGCACCATTTCACCTAGGGAGAGTTCTTCCTCCTTCCCATTTGCTGGGGTTTTTTTGACTTTGTTAATCCAAAACTAGTTTAGTGTGATCCAGTGAAGACTTCCATTCCAGCTGCATACCACCTGTTACTATGTAACACCACTTGTAGGGTTCATTTATGGATGCTCTTGATCTTGGTTTTGCCCTCTTGATTTTGTTTCTTTCTTTTCCAAAATCAAAAGCCTGCTATTAAACTAAACTGAGAAATTATACAATAAGCATCCTTCACAGACAGCAAATAATGAGAGAGAATAAATGGCATCCAAAACATTTCTTACTAGAAAGATTAAAATTTCTGAATAGCGCTATCCTGAAATGGCTCAGTGAAATTAAGTGCCTACAACAAACTTCGGGGTAGGAATGCACTGGGAAATTTAAAGGCTGTGGGCATCTTTCTTCAGCTACTATCCTGAGGCTGCTCTTTACCTTCGCGAAGTATGGAACCACTCAGGGTGAGCACAGCCTATCTGACAGAAACGGTTTTGCAGGCATCTCAAACTGGGAAGTAACTACCGTGTAGGGTTGTAGGGCACAAGAGGATCATTTGAAAGCAGAGAGAATTAATCGTACAGTTGGTATTAACATATGGATGAAACATTGCTTTAAAAGTTCAAACAGCAACTGTCAGCTGAACAAAGTTGGCACAAGGGTAACAAATGAGTTTTGCAATTGTGCTATTTTTACTGTGTAATACCAATACTGTATAAAAGAACAAATGTTGTGTATATGTTCAATGCCAAACCTAAACCGTTGCTAACAGTGTTGTTATGATGTGATTAAAATGTCACCATCATTACTTGCTGAAAAGGATTTTATTCCCCCTTCCGCAAGCAAGTGTTTTCATTACTGGAGTTTTACCAGACGTGTTTGTGAGAAAGAAAGGTGAAGGAATAACCCAACTCAAATATTTAAAAGCATTTAACCGTTCTGGCTCATTGACAACTGTATGCTCTCCCTGTGATTTTTAAGAGCTGCTGACGCCTCATGGAAAAAACTTTGAAAAACATAGTATTGAAAAACAATTTTGCCAATGTGTCATATTTTCTGTCTTATCCCTTCCCTTGCTTCTCACTAGTAGAAGAATCTACATGAAAACAGAACCTTGATTCTTTAGGTAGACAAAATTTGGATCTGAGCTCTGCCAAAGCATGTGGGTGTTTGGATCCTGTCCATTAAAGACATTTAACTGCAGATTCAAGTTCAGCCTTCGAAGCTTGCAAGAAGTGCTGAGATCCAGGATTCTGTTCTGACCCATCCCTGTTACTAAGAAGTCATCTGCTGCCTGTCCTGCACATTAAGCTATAGACTTCTGCTAAGGATCTCAAAGGTGGCTGCTGATGTCAACATTTGCTGCCAAATTATACGCATTGGGCGCTACTGAATATCTGAGGTGGAGGGAGATTCTGAAAATTTAAGGGGAGGAATAAAAGGAATTTTCTCTGGTAGTATGGATGTCTTGAAATAACATAGACTTGGTTTGTCTCTCACACTGGCATAGCTTTTTGGACTTCAGTGAAATCACACTGACTGAGTACAAACAAAACCCACAGTCTGTATGAAGCTAAAGTTTTTTTTTCACATTCAGTGTGTTGAAACAACACATTCCAGCCCAGCCATAGAAGCTCCTGCTGCCTTGTAAGCACAGAAAGCAGAGATTCACCCCAAATCTCCCACTCTGCAAATTACTGTCAGTGGAGAAGGAGAGCAAGTCAAACTTCCTCAGCTCAAAAAGATGCCAAACTGGACATAATTTCAAAAAAAGAAACATTTCAGCATGGCCTTGGCTCTCTTACTTCCTGATTCAGCTACACCAGGCAGAGCAATGGAAATGCTGGATAGATACCTTCCTTGGGAATGTGCAGGAGGGCATGCTTTTTACGTGACCCTGCCCCTCCTTTTATCAAAACATTTCTCTTACTTTCACTGACATTTACCCCAAGGACATTGAAGCAAAGCAAGAGAGGAAGACTAGCACGCAGACTGCCCGCCTGCTCCAAGAAAAGATTTTCATCAGTGGATTTACCGACAACTGGGATATCTGAGGTAGACTGACAGATTCATAAGTGCCCAGGGTTTGTGTTTCACTCTTCCCAAGTCACAAGACAAAAACCACAAATCTAGCAGAGGACTAAAAAACTAGAATTTTGTGAGGGGTGAGCTGACACCTACCATACGCATTGGGAAAAAGAAGAAAACGGCAACAGTACATAAAGCAGCCTCCAGATTTCTGAAGTGCCACCTATCTGATCCTCTTGCATTGTGTAGTATCACAGTACTAGACAACCTGTCCACAGACTTCAAAGGGGCTACTTAGTTTGATTAAAGAGAGCTGAATTTGCCCACAGAACCCCACCGTCCCTTCCTCTGAAGAATCAGACAAGCAGTAACTCTTAGATGAAACGGAAGAAAATAACCAACAACAACTCCAGTTCTCCACTGTCTTGCACTTCATGTGGTCATTTACATCTGGGCAAAGTGAATGTGAAACACTTCCAAACCACAGAAGCAGTAATTTACACTCACTTCCACTGCATTAGGCATGAGACTGAAGAATCAGGCCCTCTCTTACATGTCCCCAACAATGAATGACGAGTAAAACACAGGCTGTGTAATTCCACTTGTTTTGGAAAACAGTCAATTTAGAAAGGTTACCATAAGACAGCAGCAAAAATGTGCTCCTGAACTCCCAACTTCTCAAGCCGTAGCCTTGTCAATAGTACACAGGGTGCAAAAGATTATGGCCAGCTCAGGCCATTAGTTTCCTTTCTGGGCAGGAATCCCAGCATAACAGATACTTATGCATATTCTGTCCTCATTTTATCTAATTACAAATATCTCTCTAGGGATGGGGAGGGGAGAAGAGGTTTGATCACACGATTTTAGGTCACTTATGCAAGGGATGGCTGGGATATGCATTGATCCAGAGAGTGCTGTAATATTTTAAAAGTTCCCAGAGCCCTCTAGTAAGAAAAAATAAATATGTATATATGTATCATTTTTTCCTATTTATATGAGTTTTTGAAACTGACCAGTAGGAAAGAGTTGAATCATATACTGCAATAAATCAGTAATAAGTATTTGGAAGTGTTTAAAATGCCAAGACATTGATTAATGAACAGCACCATGTTTTCCTAAACACCATCTGTAAATACATTCTTTCTTTCCTATATTACAGACGCACACAAATATACATATATTATGCATACACACCGTTTTCTCTGTATAAGACCAATAACATCAGAGAAAAAAGGAACAAAGTCATTTAAGAAAAAATCAACTTTACGTTGCTCATTTGGATTTTTCCTTAATGGTTGCAACTCTGGTGAAAGATGCAACATTGTTTTACATTGATGAACTTTTAAAAGTCACATTTAGGCATGATCTATTTAAGTAAAACAACTTAATATTAAGCAGAATTGCCCCTGCTTGCCCTAGATCAACACAGCCTAAGTCTTCTGCAGTCCAAGAATAGGTACAAAATTGTACAATTCCCATCACCATCACAAAGTGCTTCAAACTGTTCTTGAGTGCTTCAAACCTGTTCCTTAAGCATGGGAGGAGTGGAATACAGCAGAACTTGGGGAATTTCTTTGAGAAAAAAATGCAAGAACTCATTTGAAACTCATATGGAAAGACTGGAGAAGTTATCGGCTGAATAATTACCTTGGAAAAGGACATCAGAATTAGACAGACACCCTTCAGGAACAGAAAACAGTAGTAACAGAAGAAAAAATTGGATCTTAAAGGTCAGGAAGTATAGGGAGAATTGCCAAAGTCAAGAGTTAGAACTTGCAAAAGCTATTAAAAAATAGTAATATTCTTCAGACATCAAAATAAAAGCGATCAAAGAAAGTTCAGCTGTTTTGCAGTTAGAATGGTACATAGATTAAACATAATGTAGGTACAGGCCAAGAACTAAAGGAATGCTGTGCTTCAGTGGGATGACTGAGGTGGAAGCCACAAAGACATTTGTGCAGTCAAGACATAAATTCTGAATAATCTCTGCTCAAGAACTGCGACATGGAACCACACAGCTACTAGCAAGTTCTTTAAACAGATACTGCAAATCATGGTTACTACTATATTACTGAAGTATAGCAAGCAAAATAAAATACTCTTTGTTAATTGTTTTAGAACACAAACCTTGCAAATTATTGCAGTAAAGCTAACTGAGCCAGAGTTTACTCACGTGCAGTTTTTTTAAGTGCAAAATAACCAAAGACGCTCTTGAACAAGGAAACAACTAAGATGCAAGATCCATACCTTGTGCCAGAGTAACTTGACATTTTGCTTTCATAAGATACTGATATTCTAGACAACTTCTTCTTAGCTATTTGGACTTTCAGAAAATGTTTCATACAGTACTATGTGAGAAATTACTGAAAATGGAGATGATGAGGATTAGTACAAGAATGGTGATATGACTGAAAAACTTCTGAAAGAGGGTTGGACACTGGTAAAGTCCTAACAGAGACAGTAATTGGCTGACGGAAGGTTACTTCTGGAGTTCCAGAAAGAATTGGTCTGGGGACTGATCTTATTCAATATTTCCATTAATGATCTTGGCACAAAAAGTATGTGTGCTGATAAAAGTTAGCCACTTACACAAGTTGAAGGGACATCAAGGAAATTAAGAATATCAGGCAAGAAGACTTAGATGGAGTAAATTCAGTATAAATTTCACTTAATACCCTGGAGATCATCATCTTGACAACAACAACAGCTGAAAGGACAGGAGAAGAAACATAATAGTATCAATCTACCACAGGATGACTGTGAACCACCAGCACAATACAACAACAAACAAATGCAAAAGCAAGGTGCTCCCAGAAGAGGTAAAAAATGAAGTTATTGCAGACGGCAAAACCTCACCTGGAACAGAGTACAATTCTGTGTACTCACACTCAATAAAGTTGAATGTGAGTAATCCTGGAGTAGAGAGGGCAAAGACAATAAATACTCCAGCAATCAAAGGCAAGGAAAAGATAGCACAGACAGTTTAGTATATCAAAACAAAGACTGAGAGGGGTTATAATAGTGTCATACAAATGCATGATAGTGGAGAGGAAGACATGGACGGAGCAATAGTATTTAAACTAACAACTCCATGCTGGCACCAGAACAAATGGGTATAAACTGGTCACAAGTAGGGCTAGGCTAGGGATTAAAATGCTATTTCCAGCCATCAGAGCAGTGGGTTCTGGAACCCTCCCAAGAGGAGTAATGGGAACAAACAGTCCAAGTGGGGATTTAAGACAAGGACTTTTCAGTTTATGAAAGGGATTATCTGACATGGTACCAGGGGAGTGGACATAAGACCCAGGAACCCTCTTTTAAACCTACACTTTTATTAATTGAGCCTCTGTGGCCAATTTGGTCTTTGTCTTCTCATCTGAAAATACCCACACAGGAACCAATTAGTGCCACTGGGATGTCAGCCTTTATGATACAGGCATCTACTACTAGAAACAGGACCAGGCTCACCCACATGTTCAAGACAAGATACTAAGCATAGCCTCTTGCTTTAATAGGCACTCTAGCCCAACCTGACCTTTGATGGTAGTACAACATGCAAGAAAATCATGTTCAAGCCACTGTCATGGTCCCTTAAGTGCATTGCCAAGAGACCACTAGTGTCAGTGTCCAAACCGTTCTTCCAGCTGCAAAGGCGGGTGCAGAATTCCCTTCAGAGGTAGTCTACATCAAACCCCATGGGTGAGCATCTCCCAGACACTTCAGCCTGCAAGAACTCTCTACTCTGTTATCCAGTCCTGTTAGCCACCTACTCAGAGGAGACCTCTGCACTGTGGGTGCTGCCTGGAACACCACATAAGAACTACTGGCCAGCTTAATGAGGCCTTTTTGACAAGCAAAATTAAAACCCAAGGGAGGCAAAATGACAGAAACCAAAAGAAATATCCAGGATTAGCAGAATCTCCTCACACTAAAACTGAAATCTTCATGCAGCTTTTGTATCAGTGTAAAGACCCAACACTCAGCATTTGAGCTGGCCCCTATTGGAAAAAATAGTACTTATAAAGACAAAAGCAAAAGGTCAAAGTCCTACAGCCCTGAAAATAGATGTGTCGGAGGGAAAAACCTGACAGGCCCTGATTGATAACTGTGCTTGAGGGAAGCTGCCGGAGGAAAACTGCTGCAGCAAAGGCTGCAGGGAGTTACTGCTCCAAAACCCTGCTGCGGCAGAAAAGGCACATGTGGCTGCTAGAGCAGGAGATGGACATGGTTAATTGACTGGGAAAGTTTAGCAGAGATGGAATTAATGCAAAGAGCTCAGAGCCCAGGCGTGCAATTCTGTTACCAAGGGAAGGAACCATTCGGCTGGAATTGCAATCCATTTTCAGGTCAGAGCCTTTCCCAAAGGCAGAGTGCTCACCCCTCATCTGTTCCTCCTATTCTGCTCCTAGGGGTGCATGGAGGAGAAGGTAGCTGGAAACAGCAGCCTGGGAAATAGACTACCCTTTGAGAGCCAGCCAGGTTTCAACTTTGCATGGTGTGTGTTTAGCAGTGAGGAATTCGGAAGACATGTCAGGAGAGACAGCCTCTCCTAACCCTAGGACTTTGTGGATAAGTTAGTTGCGGAAACAAAACTAGAAAGTTAATAATAGGGGAGGAGGGAATTTACTTTCAGATCTGCTCAGCAGAATGAATACCTGAACAAGATACATTTGCAATCTGGTCAGATGAGAATGCCAGGAGTTAGTTACTGTGGAATCGCAGCAACAACATGGAAAAAAATACACCCAAACAATTATTTTTTTTAAAGTAAAGCAGACTGCAGAGGAAGATAGGAAAGACACAAACACAAACCACAGACCAGATGACATAGATGATCTTATGCAGTGATGCGCTGCCAATATTTTGATAAGTCGCATCCACGATTGTGTTCCTTTCAGCCAGAGTCTCAGAGTCACTTTCCTCAGTAAGGGAGAACTAGATCTGGGAGCTTCTTCATTTCTTCTGCCATTTTAACAAAGGGGCTTTAAATACACTTACCCATACTTACAAGTAGCTTTGTAAAATAAATTGAGTCAAATTGTTCTCACACCAATTACTTTGAATTCAATGCATGAATTGTACTGAACAGACTGTCTGGTGTGCAGCATGTATATTTTGAAATGCAAAACTACTTGCCACTTGGTGTAATCTAGTTCATTTCCGTGGTAAAATCTCTGCACCCCAACAGTGCCTTTATCAGCTCTAGGCATAAGCCACGGCCATTAAGGATGGTTTAGCGGTAATTATCAGTGAACTTCTTCCATCAGAACCAGGCAGACAGTCTTAACTCACTTTCTCATTCTTCCTCCATGCCTCTAATTTCAGCTCAGCCATGGAAGTGGTACCAAGGAAGGATTCCCATTCACTTTCCACACATCACTCATATACTGTCTAACACTCAACACCAAAAGCAAAGCAATGTGGCTTCTAAAACTCCAATTCTGTCAATGTTTGAAGTTGTGATTAGTGTGACCATCACCAAATCAGTCAGTGCATGCCATTCCTCCCATCAGAAGAATGGAGAAAATAATCCCACGAAAGGGACTGTGAAGCTTACTTTAAGCATGATTATAAAGCATTTTCCTGCTTTGGCATGAAAGTGCCACATACTTTACATTACAAATAACATATATTTTTCCTAATTATTTCATGATGGAACCTCCTGAAATCCTCATTGTAGGATATGTAAAGAGAAAATTCCATGTGGCAGAAATTTTGTATTGCTGCTTTCTGCTCAGTCTGAAGAAATCTTACTTGGTAGAGCTACTCACAGTAGGCAAAGGTAGTCTTTTGCAGGTGAAGAGGGACTCTCCTTTAGACCTGTATTCATGCACAGGAAGTTAGCTACATTTTAGCAACAGGTAATTACATTAATGCCTCCTGTACTCAGCCTGACTAGCATGAGAGTCATACCTGACTGTGAAAATAAGCTCATGACTTATCTATGCCATACAACAAGTCAGGGTTCAGATTTAATTCAGTAGGCTCTGATCTGCCATGCTGCAACCACGAAACAAAGCTGCCTCTCCCTGCGCACAGAGGCAGAACACTGAAGCGCATCTTGCTCCAAGACACCACCAAAATGCATCACTTCATACTCCTCCGAAACACCAGGGTAGATCATAGAGAGTTCATCCTCCCAGTCCAGAAGCCATTAAAAACTCTCCTCCTCATCCTGCATGAGGGGCCTGAAACAAACATTTCATTTTGGGAAATGACTCAGGAAGAACATGTGAGGAAGCAGAGCAACAAACAACACATAAGGTGGATATAAATCCAGATAAAATATTAAAATCATTAAAGGGTTGCTGCTCCCTGAAGGTTGGAAAAAACGAAGGGAGTTAATTAAAAGCAATCTCCACACAGTGCTGAGCTAGCCTGCCCTGATAAATCAACAGCTAGGACTGCGCTAGTAGAGGTCAATGGGGGAAAGAGGTTGGGAGGCAGAGGAGAGGAAAGCTAGGAGAAGATAAAACATTTAGCTGAGACTATCGACAAAAACAAATCAGATCTAGTGACAGAAAATTGAGAAAGGTTTTCCACATATTTCCCCCATCAACATTTTTTGGTTAGATTTCAACCTCAGGAAAGCTGTCAACATAACACCAGCTAACCTGACCAGGTTCCCATTCATTCGTATCAGCACTGGAGAAGAGAGAGAAACAAGAAATCTTTGGGGCCCCATTCTACCTGGGGAGGTATTAACATCGCTTTCATCCACATGCCATTTGATCACCGAGGTCTAACATCACCAAAATTAACAGAGGGGCACATCCTTTTTGGAGAAGTACCTCCTAAAAATTAAAGGGTCAGTCAGATACAATGAAGCAGTAGAAGAAATATCTCAACGCCGCAATTGAACCACACCTGTGGAAAAAGAGCTCACCGCAGAGTCTTACCATCACCAACCCTCGCCCACCACCTCTCACATGCCTCTTAACCTGCACTACCCCAACTTTAAAAGGTACTAATCTCTGAATTGAAATTGTGTTCCTGACTTATTCCATATTTCACATCAACAGGTATATGTTAATGAACTGAAAACTTCAAGGATAAAGAGTCCATAGAAAACACAAAAAACTACAGTCTTCAAAACACACTTTGGTAGTTTAAAAAAAAAAGCAAAAGCAATCAAGGTAAGCTTGTAGAAACAAGTAGGCTCATGTTATAATTTCCGATATTGGACACTGGTGAGTGATTTATCTGAACATTCAATAGGATAGCAGCCTCAAACATGACGCAGTTTTTATTCATGGTCAAGACCAAAGAAGTTTAGCAGTAAAACAGCTTTCTGAACCACTGTTTCCATTATTCTTTATTCAGATTGCATAGGTTTTGAAGTAGCCATAAACATAAAATATATTTGTCCCCATCATTGACTAAACAGTCTCTCAGGAAACAATATTGAGGCCAAAATACTTGAGCAGTCACAAATCCATGGATGACTTTCTTCAGAACTATTCTTGAAGAAAATGGAAATATGGACATTACTTTTCCCTTGAAGAAAAAATACTAACTTTGTGTCTGCATTGTAAGTTTCCTTATAGCACTGTTCACTGGATAGTGAACTATCTGGGCTATAACTCTGGCCATTTCAATTTTTCTCCCAACTCTGTGACTAATCACATTAGGCTGTGGATCCACAGGAACACTAGAAACTGCAAAGTTCCTAGAACCAGACCAAAAATTTCACAGCCACGTGACACAAAGCAATGGACTGGTGTTCTCTTACTCTTCCAAAACATTAAAAGCACCCAAAACATTTTCAAGAGGAAATTTTGTTCCAACAGGCATAATCTATCTTCCTGTGGCTAGCATGAAGCCAACTAAAAGCATAAAAGCAGAATAAGCACTGTACTTTGTGTTTTGGCAGGAGTAGCATGCCCACATCTGATCAGATCAAATCAGCCCTGCCAGCTGATGCGGTAGGGCAGACTGGAATTAACCAATTCGGGACATGGCCTTATTTCACTGCGCTGCACCTGATTTTCTTTGCACCGTCCAAGCTATTTAGATTTTTGAGACCTACAAGGCAGGAAGCATTAAACCATGTGTTTGTAGAGAATTTAGCACAACGTCTTAACCAAGGCCTTGTATCTTGTACCACAAGGGGGAATCTGAGAAGAAACAAGGGGGAGAAACTGTAAGTTATGTGGGGTTCCTTTCTTTTGCATACTAGGATTTCATAGGCATGTTACAGTTGGCATTTTATATTAATTTATAAAAAATTATCAGAAAGCAAGGACAGCATTATCAGATGTCAAAGACTGATACAACTCACGGTGTTGTATGAATGGAGAGATGATCCTCAGTTAGGTTGGATCAGTTCTGTCACAAGGGACTGCAATATTAAATATCACTTCCAGCCTTTCTCACCAGAGGAATAACATTGATGTAGTCAGTGTCCCCATCAACACCTGAGCAGGGGACTCTTTTCCAGCCACAGCTCAGCAGAACGCAAAATTAATGACTCAGGATTTGGCAAGCACACGCTGCTGATCACAGGCACCTAGTGCACACTCATCAGTACCCGTCCCTGCCCTGCTCTCGCTGCTCCACTGACTCCCTGTGAAGCCGCCCCTCAGACAGTGCTGGGGTGCCAGTAAAGCCTTCCATGCAGCTGGAATTGCAACTCTCTGACCGCACCCAGCTCAGGCAGGTAACCTGAAAACTGAGACACATGCTGACATACTCCTGCTGTTCCCATATTGGAGGGGTTGGGGGTGTGAGAAGGATATTTGCCAGCAGCCGTTGAGACACCGCATTATTCTTCTCTGAGACATCTGCTGGGAATCTGTGGTTAAAATATGCTCTGCTGGGAAATAAACCATATATAACAATTAAAGAAAAAGTATCATACTTCTAATAATTTAGGCTATTAAAGATAAATAAGAATTTTAAACGTTCAGTATTCAAGCACTCACAATATTTGTGTTATATGTCACTCAGTTTAGACAGTGAAAATGCACTAGGCAGTTTTGTTCTTTCTTTTGAAACGAGAAAGAAAAAAGGAAAACCACTTTCTGCTTCTCACGCACTAGTCCAGTGTATTTGGGTTTGTTCCACAAATTGTAGAGAAGTTTTTAAAGACAAGAAAGAAGCACTTCCATCTGAAAAAATCTGTTTAAAGAAAAAAGAATTTTAAAAGTATGCTTTCTTTTAGATTGTGTTGATGAGATAACTTTCCTTGAAAGAAA
Organism: Fulmarus glacialis; assembly: GCF_000690835.1. Lineage (NCBI taxonomy): Eukaryota > Metazoa > Chordata > Aves > Procellariiformes > Procellariidae > Fulmarus > Fulmarus glacialis. The sequence goes on from NW_009217589.1 coordinate 75,905, forward strand.
CAAACCAGTGCTAAAACTGGGACCTACACTAAGGAAGCGATTAACACACCTCAGCCTCTGCATCCTGGGCAAAACTGCCAAGCAAAGCCAGACGAGCAGTACAGTCCTAATGAAGCCCTCGGAACCGGCCTTAAGCAATGTTGCCTTGGTGCTGCTTCTCTGTACGTGGGAGTATGTCACCCCAGCCAGAGAATCCTCAGATCAGAGGTCGGTCTGTCCAAGGGAGAAAAACGTCAACTCCCGAAACAGATTCATTCCACTCCTACAAGTCCTCGGGGATAAACAATAGAACGATGGTTCTTGCTCAAGGCAACATCACATACAGACAACACAGTGATGAGCCCACAATAAATACCAAGATTGTAAAATTGATCTACCAAGCAAAGAAATTCAGCTCTGACATGAAAGATAAACCAGAGTGAGAAAACACCAGACTCGGCAAACGATAATCCGAAAAGATGGTTTATTCACAGCCAATGGGGGCATTGGAATGCCTCATTTTGGGACAGCAGAGGTACAGCCAACTGTCATAAACTGCAGAAGACAGACATACAAGATGGACAAAATCTGCTCTTGAGAGCAACCTCCAAATACTACGCTTCCAGTTTTAGGAAAGCAGAGGAAGAAATCAATTTTCATTAGGCTACACAAAGGATGAGCCACATTACCTTCACCATGACTCAGACTGAAGACAGATCCCCATTTTGCTTTGTGTACTGGACTTCTGCATGGTCTGGGTAAACTACTCCCACTCGGACACTGTGAATCCAATCTAACAGGTGTTATGCACCCAGCCCATATGACATGTGCTTACCTTGAAATGATTACACCCTCCAAAAAATCATACCTTTGGGTCCCTGTAGCCCAACCCAGATAGTTCAACATTGCTTTCATACACGACAAATTTTTTCTTCAGTGACAATTTTGTGATACAACCTCCATCTGTCCACACAACTGGACAGACTGTGAAAGGCTAGAACACCAAAAAAACGAAACTACAAAAGCACTGCAACAACTGATCATGCACAAGCAACTCATGGAACCAGACGTAACACTGTAACTAGTAACATACCATTTATCAGATTCTCTCATATTCAAACCAGTGTATCCTCAGCTCTTCTTAACTTGGCTTCTCTGCCCCCCAACGACTTTGGTTTTATGCTCATGTTTCCTTGCATAAATATAATAACATTCATCCCTCATTTTCTCTGAAGGCTGGGTTGAGATACAGAAAATACAGTTTTCATGCAGACAACAGTTTGGGTTTGAAATGTTGTCACGCTAGGGCTCATTTATGTTTTAAGTTACTTCAGAGCCACATTGGAAATGCTGTAGAGATTTTGGTACGCGATTTAATGTGCCCAACAACCCTGTTCTGTCAAGCAGAAGAAAATTCCCTTCTGCAAAGCCACATTAAAATCACCTCCACATCACTTGTAAACACTGAACTGGCAACCTAACTGTCCATCTATGTTATTGCTTCCACCTGCTGAAAGCAGCACTGCACATTATACTTTCACTTTAATATTAAAAATCAGCAACCAGATGTTTATGGAACAACATCCCCCCCCCAAAAAAAAAAAATCAGTCTTCATCAGCACTTAATCAGGACATAGGGCTATTTCAGGGATGGGTAATGGGATACGGGACCTTCCAGTTAAGAGTCCACAGCTTGAATTCAAGCCCGAGTTATCACTAATGAAATACTCTTGCCATACAAGACCCCAAGACCCACGCTGGTCTGTTGCCGACATGAAACAGGGATGCGAGCACAGACCATTTCTTCACAGGTGTCTCATGCCACAGAATTCATCATCGCAAGGATGGCCATTTGGCAGCCCAGGGGTCAGAGCTGGCTGTCAAGGCAATTTTATCTGAGAAGGTACAGCAATTGGAAAACCGACCGCTGCTGTGTGTTTGCAGCAGGAACGCAGAGACAGAACAGGGCTGGTAGGGTTTATAAGGTCAGCTCTAGCACTGTGCACACAAGTCTGCAATGATCTGGTCCCCAAACACCTGGCAGGGAGTAAGTGTCCCCAAGCACATCAAAGTTATCTGACAATACAGTCAGCGTGCAAGTGACCTCGCCTAGCATTTGAGCCTGAGTTAGCCTCTTTTGTCCCAGAGGCTGTCTTGAATAAAAGAAAGGGAGAGTACCAGCACTGCTACTCCAAGGCCAAACTACTGGAAGGCCAACAGCTCCTCTGGTGAGCATCCAGGCAGAGAGCTATACGGCATGAGGGAATCTCACATGCAGAAAAGGCAATAGCCTAACATATGTTCCAGTGAGAATGTTTAATTGACAACCTGAAATAAAAGTCAGCTGTGGGAGTAAAGACAGAGAAGGGGTGGGGGGAAACCAGCTCTGCTTCTAGATAAGGCTTTGTAAATTACAAGGTCTGAATTACATTAAATGCATTATGCTACCATATGCACATCACTAATAAGGCAGAGATGGAGGAAATGGGACTAGATGCTAAGACTAGAAGTTGAACGGCTGCATTCTAGACTTGATCTTTGAATTAGAAAGTTTCTGAGCCACTTTGTCCTAGTTTAGCCATCCATAAAACAAAGGCAATAATCCTTTCTTCACAGGGGTGTTGAGTGGTTTAATTAATTAATGTTTACAAAGTCCGTTGAGATTTCTGACTGACATTTGAAGTAATTCAGAATACTTTTTAACTGCATTTGTTTCTTCTACTGCACCGCTCAAATGTCTCCATATTAAGATATCCAAAGAAGAAGAAGATGGAAAGAAAAACTGTGGAGATAGGTACACAGGCTAGTGGAAAAAAACAACCCAACAAATCCAGCACTTCAAATCCACCGCTGTCCCTTCAAAGCTATCTGCTTTTTTGAATACTGACTTTTCTACAGATGAAGAAGAATATGTTTATCCAGACACCTGCCGCCTTCCCCTTGCAGATCTTAGATCTCTGGTATTTTTGCCTGTAGCACCATGTTGGTAAACAACAAGGTATTAAATGGCAGAAATAATAGGCAGTCGTGTCAGGTTGATTGGATCACTAGAGGAAGTGAAGGGGAGAAGAGCAAAGGGATGAAAGCACCAAAAGAGAACCAGAAAGTGAGAAGAGAGCACTAGACAGAGAAAGAAACAAGCTGAGTGTAAGGAGGTGCCAATCATTAATAAGGGACTCCACACACTGAGCTATTCTATGTAATGTATTCCCACAGATGCTCAGGTACACTGGAATACATTATCCCGAGAGACTAGTCTAGCATGAACAAGGCCACATATGTGTCCAAGTGCCGGAGATAAACTGAATATTGGACACACTTAAATGCACAAGCACACACAGGGAACTGCTTGATACCTGAGCTAGGATTTCGCAGTCTCTACATTGTCCCCCATCTCAGAGCAAAACCTTTGTGTGGCCAGTTTCTGTAGGGGGCGTTTGTGGGTTTTGAGATACAATCAAAACGCAGACAGAGGAAATGCAAATGTCATTCAGCTCCCTTTCATTGTCAGGAAGGACACATGAGGATAAAATACTGTGCACTGCATCCCTTCCCCTATTATGTGTCCTACTGCTTTTGTCCTAATTTATCCCATGCATAATTTATTTACATGTGTATTGTTTCCCGATCAGCAACTTTAAAGAATAAGTGAAAATTATAAAATGTTTTATTAAACAAGTTGTTAATAAAAAATGCAGATGGTGTCAGCCAGCCAGTACCAATTCTGTTTCCTCCACATAGCATTAGTACTTTAAAAGGCACACAGAGAAAAGCGAACCCAGCACTTGATGTCTATTGTTTCCTCCTCTCACACCCCCCAGGGGTGAGGGGAGGAGAAGGGAGCTAATTATAAAGGGCCTAATCCTGCCCTCCCCGACTTTAGCAGCAGCGGGATCGGGCCCCCGATTAATTTCGGCACAAGCAGCCCTTCGGCAGGATCCGCCC
>NW_009217590.1:0-18739 GCF_000690835.1 Fulmarus glacialis
GTCACTAAGTGGAGGAGTTCCTTTACCTGAAAGACTTTTTGTTCTTCCCTCTAGAACTTAGCAGAAAAAAGAATTGGAGGGAGAGGAAGTTCAGATTTTTAACTTCTCATGTTTTCAGTTATAGTAGTAACAGTCAAACAATAGTAAGTAGTAAAATGGTAAATGCAGAGCACTTAAATTTAGCACCAAATTCAGTTGGTTAATATAGCTAATCTCTCCCTGTGTTTCCTTTGTAGTCCTGGCAGACTATTTTGAATTATTCTGGGGGAGTCTTACCATTGTCCTCCTCTTTCCATGGGAGGAGTGTAGGACACTAGTGAGCAAAATACGTTTCTGGTTTGACTGGCTACGCCTTTACTTAATAGTGGGTGGCATAAATATCCCCAATAGTTGCAACCACTTTCAGGGGGACGTGGGAGAGATAACCCATTGGTTGGGAGACCCATAGATGTTCTGCACTTGAGGACTTCCTTCTAGTATTGGCCCAGCTTGTCTAATGATTTAAGTTCTCTTACGGATGTGGTGAGGAAGGAACATATGACACCTAGCATACTGGGATTTCAGTTTTGAACAGGGCTTGCAGAATGTTAGTCTACTGCATGTAATAATAAGTTAGTACTACTCTGTCACCTAGCCACTTTTCTTTACTGCAAATGCCAGCAGTTGTCGTGGATTATTTAAAACCAGCTATACAGTTCTCAGCCGTGTAAAGTCATATTCCAGGAGTATCTTGGAGAAGAACATAAGCATATACCTATGACAGTTTCAGAATTTTTTTTTGTCATAATATTCCCCTGTTATAAATATCCTGAAAAAGGCCAGTGGAATGGATATAGATATGCACGATCTCATCCCATTCTTAAAAGTCAGTGAAACAGTAAATGTGTTCTTGTAATAAGTCACTTCAATAATGTTGTCGTTCTCAGCATAGTCAATTGTGGTTGGAAGTTATGATAGAGGCTTCAAAAGAGTTACACAGCCAGATTTCATTGGTGTAGTGTTTGAGTGATTTGATTTCTGAAGAACATTTAAAAGTCTGAGACTCAAAGATTTTTGAGTGCACTAGGACTTGACAGGGATAGGCAGTTCTCTGTCATCAATATCTAGTGTTTACTTGGATGCAGATATTAGAAATTCAGATTTAAATAATCACTTAGCTAACTGTAACAACATAAGTAAACTATGAAGGTAGGACATGATTTAATCTCATTTTAATGAAAATTTTCCCCAGTGTCAGCCTTATCTTTGTTTTTGAACTACTGTGGTATTAATTATTTTCATTTTTTATTGTTCAAAAATGACTTGGCTGAATAAATGGCTTTCTTAATTGGCTAATTAAAGAGGTGTGACTGAACAAAGTTTAAATATTGGAATTTTCAGCTTTTGAGGTGTAAGAGGCAAATATTTATGTTTTTATTACTATATTTAGTACTCCTTCATAAAATAAGATTATTGCTTAAGTTTAATTTCTGAGGTAAACAAGGTCTCATCAAGACACAACAAATGATACTGGAAACCTGGTGCAGTGAAAGAAGCTATTCCCTGTTGAATTATAGAATTAATGAGGTATGAAAATGATGACATTTAATATCTTAAATGAAAGCTGCTTCAGGGAATGCTTCAGCACTTTAAACTGGTATCTCATAATTTGATCTCACCTGGCTAATCCAATATCACAGTATAGCTGCCAACTTTTCAAACTCGTTGAGTAAGTTTCTGGTACTGCTATCAGATTTGGACCGAAAAAGACGATAGGGCAATCTGCAATAATAAATATCATAGACATTTCTAATCAGGCCATTTTTATGAGCCTTAATATTTCTGTAGCTTAAAAAGTCATTCATTTAAGTATATAGTAATATGAATAGTTCTTCAGCTAAAGAAATTAACCTAGTTATATGGCTTTTCCATTTTTTGGCATTCATGAAATATACAAGAGGGTGAGATCCTCAGCTTCTGTATCTAAGTAAACTGTCTTTCTACTAGGAAATATATCATGGAGTTTTTTGGAAGGGTCACTAAACCCACAAGAACAATTTCAACAGAAATCAAAACAATGTTATACTGTAAAAAAGAAAAAAAAAAAAATCCTATAATGCATCTATATCTCTAAGGGCAGTATTTTTTTCTGTGTAAAATGTCCTATTATTACTTGATAGAATAAGACTAATCTGCTTTTCAAACTGTCATGTACATATTCTTTTTGTTAACTTTTACTATAATGACATATTACCTTTTTTTGGAAAAAAATCTTTAGTACAGGTTTCTTTTGGTTGGTATTTATGCATGGAGATAGTGTTATGAATATTTATGAATAAAAACTAGTTGTTACTTGGAAGCCCCTTCACACTCACAAAAGTGGACAAGGCAAGCAGGTAATTCATGAGATCACAGAACTTGGGTAGGTTTGCATTTTGACTAATGTGGATATGTACTTGGACATTTGAGAGTGACAGGGTAACTTTTAGCATCAAATTTACTCTAAAATGTGTAACACAAGCTCTATTTCAAAATTAGGGAAAAATAATAAATGTGTGCACTAAAAATAGCTGGTTTTCTCTGTTTCTCAATGCTAGGATAAGAGGCAAATACCTCATGCATGGATGGTAAGAGCTCTAGCATATCAGTATAAGAATATGTAATGGTAATTTTGTGTCCCATTCTGCATTTTCATAAATGCAAGAATTTAGCTGAAACTCTTCTTAGAGTATGTCTCCATACTAAACTAATGGAATATGCTTTATCTCAAAGAGGAAGAGAAGTATAGGCATGGCAATGGAGCATAAAAGTAAGCTGTGGTCATGTTTGATTTGCTCTTAATAATTATAGTATTTCCTACTTCATTAGGTCGTGAACTGTTGTGATTTTACACTTCTTTAACTTTCTTGTTCCTTATATTGAAGGCTTAATGCTTCTTTGCAATGAAAAAAGAAATACTTAATCACATGAATCAAAGGTTTAGGGGAAAATTAAGTAAGAAACATGGGTTGCAAGAGTTGAAATGCCACAAATCCTAGGTATCGTCCTAAGAATCCTCAGGTTTAGCACAAAGAAAGGTAACTACTAGAGGTAATTCTATTAAGGCACAAACAAAGCCACCGTCTACTGTAATTGAGACAGGTATAATGTGATCCAGATACTCAGATTGTTTCCTGTCTGTGGGGAATCATGCCTAAAAGTTTTGTTTTCTTGCATAGTTATTTAACCCAACGAAGTTTAGGTTAGATTTAGATGATTCATACTGTAATCTGAAATTAGCTAAAACAAAGATAGTTTTAGAAGCCTGCTTATATCTAATTTATAGGCATAAAAAACAGTGTAGATTGTTGGGGAGAGGGGGATGGCAGTTGGGGAACACAATGAAGGAAAGCATCTTGTATACCCAAATAAGTATCAATATAAAGCTGAGAGTTTATACGTGGATGATCTACCTATCAAATTGTCAAGCTGGAGTAAAGAGGGAGAAAGCAGTGGGTCTAAAAGAACATTGGTTGTGGCGCTGGCAATTAGTATGAACTTATCAATGCCAATGCACCAAGTGACATTTTTGATCTGTACAAAGATTTTTTTTTTTTTTAAAGGCCTTTTAACTGTAAACTTTAGTCTAGCAGACCCTTATGGTGACCCACTCATGTTAATGAATCACATGTGCTTAGCTTTGAAAATGGATTCATCTTTCCAACTATTAATATTCATCATGCTGGGTTTATAGTTGTAGACCATATTGTTATTAATAAAACATTAAAAAGACTCCTAAGAGAAGGATCAGGATTTTTTAAAATAACTGTAAACTACTATAAATAAAGAAAAATCATGATAAGGAATTTATTCCTGGATGGTGAAGAAAGGCTAGAAAAACATTCCTTTGGTTTTCTTGAAGGCAGAAACTAACCATCTTTCAGTGTTTCCCCTCCTCAGCTGCTTGTTTATTGGAAATTCTGTTTACAATTAACAGGAAAAAAACTGTCACACTGTGACTTCAAATCACAACAAACTATATGGAAGGATTTTGTGGATCACTCTAATTTCTTGATAACAAAAATTTCCAAACTTAATTTGAAGATTCAGGAAAACAATTCAGTGCTTCTTCCTTGAAAAGTTACAAAATGGAATGAAGCCAAATACAAATTCTAAAGTTGAATTCTAAAACTGATTGCAGGCATCTCTTGAACACTTACCACTCCATGAACAATTCTGCAGTCTGTCTTTATTTGTTTTTTTTTTTCAGAATTGACCTAGGCTAGTGTATGTGCTAAATGTGGAACATGTGTATATGCTGCTACAAATATCTTACTATTCAAATAGATAGACAATTGCGGGAGGGGAAAGGAATGTTTTGTAACTTGCACACAGATGGTTTGACCAAAAGTGCTCTCCAAGAGCTGAGAACAGGATCCAGATTTTGACTTACATTCTAGTCTCTCCTTGGAGTGCTCCCATTATTTTATTGTTATGGTGATCGTTATTAGCACAGTACATAACTTGACAATCCACGTGATCAGGGGAGTAGAACTTGACAGTATTCCGTAGCACTTTTTCTTTGCCTTGTCAGCCACATATACATCTCTAAAAACTTATTGATATGGTAAGTCTATTAAAGGCTTTTTGTTTTAATTCACTTCTAATGGGTGAGAGAAGTGCATGCAAAGTAGAATCACGATTCAAGAAACACCTGACATCCCATGACAGCACAGCTAATCAATATAAAAGCAGCTGAGACAACATGGATCTGGCACTGTAATAAAATCTGTCCTTAAGTGTACAGATCCCCTGTAAACAGTTGGAGGCCAAATTTTCAATTCTAATTAAAAATAAACAACATGGCCCCATCATCTACATCTCAAATATTGACATTTCTTTCTCCAAGAAAATGTCTGTTTTGACACTTTCTTCTTGCACAATTGGAAAGATCACTATGGCATATTAAAACACACAAAGCATCCATTCTATTTTGAGGTCTGTATATACATATTAATAAAACTTTTGGATTAAACACTTTTGTTCTTGCAGCCGTAAGTTGGGTATGCAGGTATGCACGTCTTTACATTTAAGAAACCAGGACTTAAAAACAGGGCTTAATAATTCAGCTCAGATTTTCTGTGTCAGTATTAAATTGAATCCTGTCTCAAGAACATGGAAGTTATAGAAGGTCTACAAATATTTCAGAATCTTTTTGGAGGAGAACTTGAATAAAAGCAAAGAAATTGCATAATATTATCATACTACTAGAAAAGCATACTGTCTGTGCCTTGAGTAGATTTATTTTACTCCTGCCATTTTTCTACTTTCAAGAGTTTGTCGTGTTTTCTTCAAACACTCTCAGTGTGAAAGTGAGCATACATGTAATGTCGTACTTTGATTCTTGCAGTCGTAGCGCTTAGCATTTAGCCAGGATCTGGGCAAAGACCAATGGGGATGTCTTAAGGAGGGGGACACCCACCCACCCACCCAGCAGCAACTTAAAGCTATTTCTACCTTTGTAGAATGTTCATGACCAGACAGGAATTGCTTCTAAAATGTTCCCCCAAAAATCCCCATGCTAAAATGTGAAAAAATAACAAACGTGATAAAATATACTCAAAAGATGGCTTTTATGAGAAAGTCATGACTTGTTTATCTTTCAGTCTGCCCTCACCTCCTTATAACTATTATTCTATCAGCATATCTTTTCCTTCTCTAACTGTGATTTTGGTTGAAGTGGAGCTTTTGGATATCTTTTGATTGCTATAGTTTTCAATTAGAAGCACTTCAAAGTAATTGTAGGAGATCTAAATGAGACTTTCATATACTTCCTTCTTGTAGTGCAATTTTGCAGTGATACCTGTTTTCAGTAATGTTTGTTTTTAAAATGTCTTTGAATGTTTATTGCTTCTGTTATAAATGACTGCTCAAATCTACACGTGCAGCTATGTCCAACGGGGTTTGGGTGCATCAGAGTAAACTGTGTGTTTAGATAGATCTGATAGACTTCAATGTGATCTAGATAGATCAAGAGGTCAGCCCATTAGGCAGCTCAATTTCTTTACAGAGCCAAATGCAGTACCTTCAGGAGCAGTGTAAACAAGGCTTGATCTATATGCTAGAGTGCTTCCTAATGTTTAGACAGAATTATGGAGGTTAAACCTAAAGCACCATAACATTAGCTTGCAAATACGCAGGAATAGAGATTACAAATTAGTTTAACATCTAATTTCCATTTAATTTCAATAGTGCTTGGATTCCAGAGTGCCATAATGACTGGGGCTTTGTAAAATCACCTATGTTTAAAAATGGGTCATGGAGGTGGTTGTTGATTCCTCTAATGTACAGAATTATCTGTTTAGATAAAATTCTGCAGATTGCAGGACTGAACAAAAGAATGTCCTCTTTAATAAGAGGAAGATGAAGGAGAGAGAAGATAAGCCATGGGAATACTTTCTTCCACTTGAATACAGTTAATGGAGGTGAACAAAGTTAATAAAGATTAATATCCTTAAAGTTGATTTTGATGTCAGAGACTGTGAGAGTGTTCACTCATCAACTTTTAAAAATCTAACTTCAGGAACCTAAAGCAAGACACCTATGCCCATTCTAAAATGAATAACTAGCGGAAAGCTCTTCAAATGGATGGATGATTTGGAGAAGGAATCTCACACAGGCAGGGCATCTGTGTAATGCTATGGAGGAGCTTAAATTTTTTCTCTCCCTTATTTCAAGTATTTAAAGCTGACTGCGTGCATATCCTTTCTTTCAAATACATGTTAAATTCTGAACTCATGTTCTGTGTGTTGATCATATAACTTGAGCTGTGACTGTAATGAAATGATCCCTAACCAGGGGAAAACACAGAACCTTCATCTCCTCTGTAGATGTTAATCTTTGCTGTGTTATGCATGACCACACTTTCTTTAAAGTGCACTCTGTTAGTGTACATCCTTCAAAGCACTGTAAGGAATTAATGGTCCTTTTAAGCAAAGCACTTAATTCATACACTTCTACCTGCTTATACCAAGGGTACTAAGTACTTTGGGTACCTAGAAGTCACTTTAGGATTTTAAAATGTATTTGTTTATGTTTAAGATCGTTGGAAGATGATTGGATGTAGAATTCTAAGTCAGCTGAGTATTTCAAGCATTAAATTATCCTTAAAACATGACACTTAAGACACCCTTATGACAGAATTAAAAGAAAAGTCATGAGAAAGTGAGCAATTTTAATTTTTACTGTTTTCATTACGTGTCTAAATATTGAGTGAGTCTGATATATTGAATGGTAATAATAATAATAAAAGGTACACATGAAGGCTGCTGTGAATAAGTCCAGCTACTCTGGGAAAGTAGTATGGGAACAAATAGTTGGAAAAGTTATCTTAATGTGTGAACAAGATTTCAGGTGGAAATAGGTGTGTTGGGGATTTTTTCCATTTGGAAATTTCATTTTGCAAAACCAGAGTCCTTTAAAACCTCATTTTACACAAAAGATTTCTTCACAATATACAATAAAATAGGATAAAAATATTTAAAATACAAAGTAAGATAACTTGTGTATAAAATGTGGAAGGAGAAAAATTATTTGACTAGACAGTGTATTCACTCTCTTTCAAGTAGCTGCTTTTAAAGTATAGTGTTTTTCATATTTAAAAATCTGGGGAGTTTTCTTTGTTTTTTTGAAAATTATTTTTGTATTCTCATACTATTACATCTAAATAAATCTTGAATAGATAACTTGACCTGCAAGTACTGAAATATTTAGATGTGTTCAGGTAACTTAGCAATATCTTAAGAAATATTTGTCTCCAACCATTTGAATAAATGTGTATTTGAAAGTAAACAGCAAACAGTTTTATATAACAAACTAACTTCTCAAACTCCGCTTATATGCATTGCTGTAAAATCTCTTCCCACGCAAAGATGAAAAGCTCTTATGGACCTGTTTGCATTGCAGAATATCTAAAGAAAGAATCTTTTAAAATAACACTTTAGAACTTGCAAGTACTGTTTGTAATAGTTTGTGTAGATAAAATCTATGAAATGTTCCTCAGTAGATATATAAATAGAATGTGGCTTTTTTAGTGTTATGGTCTGGTTTTAATTTGTTTTTTTTTCCCAGACTTAGTTGACTAGCAAGTAAAAACTCTCTGTAGTTCATAAAATGCTGATAACATTAGGCGACTTTTTTTTTATATGAGGAAGGAAGACAGTACAGCTATATAAGGATTCTGGCCCAAGGGTGGGCCAAGTTTGGGTAGAAACAACCCACCTTTCACCATTTTATCCTACATGTCATCTTGTCATCTGAGCTAAGAGAGTTAGTTCACAGAAAGCTAGATGGCCTAAGTTGATTACTACATTGTCATAAGCCTTTGTCTCAGCTTTGTGGAGCTGTGCTGCAGTTCATGAAAATACAATCTGTAGTCTATATCACTATAGTATTTCCCTTCCCTGATTCCTAGTTTTAGTCTTTTGTCATCTGAATACCAACCACTAAACAACATACCAGTATAGCACTTCAGGACTATCAGCCCCCAGGATCATGCTCAGTACAACTGCCCAAAGTCTTTCAGTGATGTTACTAGGCATTGTGCTACTTTGGAATAATCTAGCACAACTGTAGCACCTGAGGACAATAAAATGGTGAAGCATCCCTATGGACAGAGAGCCCAGCACAAGTAGTAGGAAGGGGGTTTTTTTAGTTGCCTGTAATTTTGCGTTTTTCTTTGGCAATGGGGAAAAGATCATTGTTAAGTTTTAAATACCAGCTTCTGTTCCAGCTGTAGATATGCCATTCATCAGGCCTGCTAAGGAAAGACAGACATGCAATTTTTTTTTTTTTTTTTTTTTTTTTAGAACCTTGTAGAGTTGCCCTGCTCTTGGCTCAGAGATCAAACAGAACAGGCAATTCTTCCGCTCCGTGTTCCAAGACCTCATATGTTCAATCCACTTTTCCTTTCAGTTTATAGAAGCTTTTGGAACAGGGCACTCTGCTTATTTCTAATGCCATAAAATTTTCATGTTAAGGGATGGGCTAGATAGAAACTGAGTCATTCAAATATTATTCAAGTCAGTAGAGGAAGAAAAGATGCTCTCTGGAGTCCATCGTCTTTTGGAGTAGTCTCCCAAGTAGGTGAGCTTTAGTCTTTGGATCTCTTGGGAAATATGCGTGTATGTAACATGGATTTACTCTTTCGCTTATTAAAATAAATGAGATCTCATAAAATTGTTTTTAAATGAAGAAACTCTGGTCTGCTTGTTTATGACATCAAATTAATTGTTGGAACCAATGCTGAAGAAGGTGAAGCAGTCACCAACAGGAAATGTTTAATTTACACATCAGTGTACGGAATAATACAAATCTTAAAACACAACAAGTAAAAGGGAACGATTAATGTATAATCTATTAACTTTGTGATACAAAAATAAACAGCCATGAGAAGGAAGCATGAAACGGACGGAACGCTATCTTGCGTGAGGGATGCGTATAACTTACTGCTACACCACTTGCATGACCATGAACAGCTGCTTCATTTTTTTTTAATTTTTTTTTTTTCCCAACAATAAACTGGAAATAAAGGGTATTTGTCCTTATGTTGTGTTTTTCATAATTTTATGGGATCATTTTCTTTCTGTTCAGTGGAGGAGATTCCATTAGTTTTAAGGTTTAAAAAAAAAAAAAAAAAATTGAATATCTGGCTAGTGAGTATCCATAGGAGAGGGTGAAAGGTGTTCTTCAGAAGCTCCTTTGGCTGAAGAGCAAATGGGAATAAAAGTTGCTGTTGCCATTGAAACATGATCATGTAAAAATGCTATTGCCATGAAATCTGGTATATAGATAAACTAACAAGTGGTAATCTGTGAGTGTTTTTAATTGATTCATGATAATTTATGCTAGTTCATATTTTGCAACTATTTATAGTGAGATCTTACAATAACAGCATTGGATGATGTAAGATAAGTATTATCCATATTTTTCATGTTAGGGAACATAGAAAATATTCTAATTCTAAAAATTACAGTAAACACAAATTAGCCTCTTCTATTTTTACAGCAAATTGAACAGTGTGGTATATTTAAGAACTCTAGTGCGTTTAAAATGTGAAAGAAGCAATCTGATTATCATGCTTGTCATGTTATCATTCTTTTTCATGTTCTGGTAAGTACATTACCTAAAATGTTGAATAAAAAATGCAAACAATATGACTAGTATTGCAAGCTGTTATATTTTGTTCCATTGCTATAGAAAGCTGCTGCCTTAGTTTGATATGGGTTGGTGGTTGTAAGATACAGAATGGTTGGTGAAATAGATATGTCCTTGTATAAATCACAGTGAAAACCAAATGCCTCTCTTTTACTCAGCTCTGGAACAATCCTACAAAATTGCTTTAAACATTTGGATGGCTTTGTCAACACTTAATGAATTTTGGCCATCATAAATCTCAGATGCCCTCACTAAGTAAAACCCAAAATTATCACAGTTTCATAGCCTAAGCTGCCCTTGCCATATGGTGAGTGCAAATGTTTCTAAAGCAGCAAATGTTCTGTCAAGGGTTCCCAGTGATGTTTTGATTGGATTGCTCTATTATCTGAACAAGTCTGCCAAAAGAAAGCACCTGCACCATGAAAAGTGTGCAGAAGCTGCCAGTCTGTAGCAAAGAAAGGAAAGTGAAGCATGTAGTGACAAGTTACCTGTCATCAGAAGATATGCTGAGTAGGTTATGATAGATTCTACTGCACACCTGATATCACAAAATATCTCTTGCAAAAAAAAGGGGGCTGTGTGTGAAAGAACTAGCCTAGCTGCAGTAACCTTCTGCCCTTGAAGATGCCAAGTCATAGCTTAGTGTGCTGTAACAGCTTACAAAACAATGAACTCTTCTGTGGCTTCTTAGCCAGACCTTTTCAGAGAGGTTATCAAACAGTAACTGGCAGAGACAGTAAACATGCTCCTTTTCCATATTCAGTTTTGTTTCAGTTCTAGGATGCCAATGCTGTATGCAGATTTTTAATCTCTTGGATGATCTGGCCTGAAGCATATCATTCACTTATAATAATTGATAGCTGACTATGCAAATACATTAAAGAATTGACAGAAATTTTTTTTTTCTTCTTCTGAGGAGGAATACTTAATGAGATCCCCTTGCTGCAGTCGACTTTATTGGACTGTATATCATCTCTAAGTAGATTAAAATTGATTTGCACAGAAAAAAAGGTTTCATGTGAACATGTGACAACTATTATCAGTTATGTATACAAGTTTACAGATCATTACCATTTTTGTCACTGAAAAGAACATACAGTTATATTGCACCCATTGTTCTCAAGAAACAATGAAATTCAGTCTTACTGGTAGCTAGAAGTGTGTGAAGTGTTGCCAGGACATGATCTCTGTGCAAATCCCTTGACTCAGCCTTTGTATTGTAAATTTTACTGTGTACTCTCTCATGGAACTGAGGAGAGGGAAGAGGTCCAAAGAGGTCATTGTATATCAGCTCAGGGAAACAGAAGTGGTCTTCACCAGAAGGAAAAAAAAAATAGCAACTGGATGGTGGGGTGGGGTGGGGGTTGGGAGAGCCCCCTTTCAGTAAGGTAGATGAGACCTGAATGGGAGTAGATTAAAAATCCAAGGAAAAAAAATGGGGGGAGCTGGTACAGGTATTGATATTAACAGTTTTACAAGAGCCTTTTGGGATAATTTTTTTGTTTTATCCCCACTGTAGAGAAGGATAAAATCTGTTAATGGATTTTAAAAACTCTGATTTAAGTTCAATAAAATTTAACTGTCCTTCCAGACATAATTTTGCATATCTCAGCTCTAAATTTTTCCCACAGTAAATTTTCATCAAAGATAAAAGGAAGAACTTGAGATAATTCGGTGTCTTAAACATTATCTGAGTGTACCTGATCTCCTACCCCTCACAGAGTAGGTGTAGCTGTTACACAGATGCCATGTAAAATGTTACTTGCGTGGTCCGAATGCTAACAGTTTACATGTTTTGAAAGACTTATGTTGTAGACCACACTGTAACAAACCTTGTCAAACATTCATCAGTCTCAGGACCTGGTTTGTTCAGTAAAACATCATGTTAAATAAGCTAATTCAAAATTTCAAAATGTGTCTTACTCTTGAAAAGTCCAATTCAGAATAAAAGCAAATGTGAGAAAAACTTTTCTTTTGAGATCTGTCTGACAGAGGCAGGGTGGTCCCTCCTACCAGCATTTCCATAATTCACTGAGTGTAGAAGTGATATTATCACTTTCCCCTGCCCAAAGTATGCTTTGGGTATTTAAAGACTATCCATTTTTTCTTTTCTTCATTCAGCTCTGTGCATCCTTTCATAATTCGCCTGAGTCTGAAGTTGACAAAATAGGAGAAAAAGCATGATGTTATTTTGCAAAACCTTCTCTTGGATGCTCTCATCTTAGCTTCAGTCCACACTTGCCTGATATTTTCCTTCTCTCCTCTGTTCGTGTACTACTATCTAAACCCAGTCATAATCAAATATGGCACCAATGCAAACTTTTTCATTCTCACATCAATGATGTATCATGTGCATTATCATTATTTTTCATAAGGTTTTCTGCACCTCTACAACTTTAACTTGTTCTTCATGGATGCTAAGTACTATTCAGGGTTTGCAGAGTGCTTAAGGCAGTGGAACTGGATATTGTTCGGGTCTTAACCCTGTTTAATGTTGGAATTCATAACTGTTTCCTCCTTTTCCATTATTGCCTTACTTGAAGTAAGATGTTTCATAAAACAGAAGGGCTCAGAAATAGGGGGGGAAATGTTCTGGGACCACAATGCCTTGAATGCTAAGGACATGCAAACAGATCACTAAAGACTGTCCTGTACATAGAGTACTTCTCAGTTATCACTGTAAAATTTCACACTAAGGATATGAATGAGTGATAGGAATATGATTGGTAGGAATATTGATCTAAAAAAAGCACTGAGACTATCCTTTTTTCTGAAAGATCAATTTGAAAAGCAACACAGTTGAAGCTGATTGAAGGAGATGCATTATTTCATATTTTAAAATCTGCAGTAATTTAACTTTCACACATTGTCTAGAAGTTTTTCTTTAGCTATATATATGATTTGGGGCAGTGGGGAGTGTGTATGCACCATGATCTGGTGGGTAACCCACTTATCTGCATGATAAGTAAACGAAAGCAATTCTGACAGGGTGGATGAATTTTTTTAATTGATAGTCTTGACATTTTCCATGAAGCAGTAGAAGTTAGCCACTGGATTAATAAAACAGATTATTTCTGTATGTGTATCCAGAGATGAAAATGTCTTGTTTTGTTTATACATGCATATTAATTTTAAGAACATGGAATTAATACTGAAACCAGACTAGGTACGGAAGACTGTAGCTCACTGTAGCATAAGCATTTATTAATGTATGTTTTCAAGAGGAAAGCTGCTAAAGCACATAACTTATAAAGCAGAAGAAACACGTCACTTGCAACTGTTGCTGGATCACACAACTGGTACATCTGCATGACAAGCATTGTATTCTAGTGATGCCTAAATAATGAAGTAGTCTAGGCACCTGGTTACTGGCTGTTTTGCTGCTACGCTTAGAAACCAGCAGGTTTATATTAGATCCATTAAACAAAAAATTTAAAAATTTAGGCTGATTTTTCTAAAAATCTCTAGCAACTTTCTATGCTTGTTTTTGTGAGAACAATATGCAGAATAAGAAAAAGGTTATTTCATCTTCTGACTCTTTAATTCAATTATATCCTAAAACTCGTTGTGTACTTCAAAAATAAATTAACTCAAGATGTTACTCTGCTCTCCATCTGCTGCATTTCTTTAAATGTATTCCTTCCACTCCCAGATCAGTTTAAGTGATTTTTTTTCCATCAAAAGCCATAGGCATTTTTTTCTTGTTTGCTTTTTTAATGCTGCTGTTTCAGAAATTGCCTCATAAACCACGTGACTCGTTTGTTTTCTCTTTTTTTCTCTCGCATGAAAAAGCAGCCAGCAAAATCAGCTAATGGCTGTTTAGCATCTATGTTGCTGTATCTTGTGTTTCAGCATTGTCCTGGTTTCGGCTGGGATAGAGTTAATTTTCTACCTAGTAGCTGGTATAGTGCTGTGTTTTGGTTTTAGTATGAGAATAATGTTGACCACACACCGATATTTTAGCTGTTGCTAAGTAGTGCTTACACTAGTAAGTAAGCACTCTAGTCAAGGACTTTTCAGCTTCCTATGTTCTGCCAGGTGCACAAGAAGCTGGGAGGGACCATAGCCAGGACAGCTAGCCCAACTGACCAAGGGGGTATTCCATACCTTATGACATCATGCTCAGTATATAAACTGGGGGAGGGGGCTGGGGAGCAGCGATCACTGCTTGGGGTCTGGCTGGACATTGGTCAGCAGGTGGTGAGCAATTGCATCGTGCATCACTTGTTTTGTATATTCTATTATTATTATTGTTGTTGTTATTATTATTACTGCTATTTTACTCTATTTTATTTCAATTATTAAACTATCTTTTTCTCAACCCATGAGTTTTCTCACTTTTACCATCCTGATTCTCTTCCCTATCCACTGGGGCAGGGGGGAGCGAGTGAGCGGCTGTGTGGTGTTTAGTTGCTGCCTAGGGTTAAAGCATGACAAGCATGCTTTTCACTTTTTATCTGTGGTCTGTGTCTTGCCTGCAGAAGATGATGTGTGATTGTAGAGCAAATGATCAAAGTACAGTTGCATCGTTGCCCCTTGATACTGAGAGACAGAAAATGGCAGAAAAGGGTACTTGAAATAATCAGATCTTTGGTCTGAATTCAGCTGTTGTCCTCAGAGATAGACATTCCCTTCCAAAGTATTTCTTTTTTCAGTTTGATCAGCTGCTACTGCTACCCAAGATGTCAACAGTAATATTAGCCATGCTAAATAAAAGACTTAAAATGTCTTTATAGCACAGAATGTTTCGTATCTGCTCTTCCTGATATAAGTACAGCTTTAAGGCAGAAGAAGGAGTAGAATAAAGTTGTGCAGATTTCTCCCAAATCTAAAATGAATCCTGAATTAATAGCATAGCTGAATATTTATGGTAAACTAATAAATCACAATTACACTTCGTTGATAGGAGCTCAAGAAAAATTGTTAATAAATGTCACTAGTTACAAAATGGGGACTGGTCAGAAAAGCTGCAGCACTTTTGCTAAAGAATTTAAATACTCTAAGATACAATAGCACTGTCCAAATTTGAAATATATAAATATACATTTATATTCAAAGTATCATACATGGAAGTTAACCATGCTTTTATTGGGTTAAGGGTAACCTGTCGAAGACTTTATCCAGGAGGTCAAAGAAGTTGGTACAATTTCCTTAAATACGGTAGACAGAATTTTATTTTGTCAGGCTTAGAGGATTCTTTTTAACCAAGTCTAAATTGTGATTTGCAGCATGAATCTTTGTTAAGAACAAAGTAATTCAACAGCAGTGACAAAAATATTGCTTATGCCAATTCTAATTATTTTTAAGAGGCATAAGCCTCTTTATGTGACAGGCTTAAACAGTTAAATTCCAACAACTCAGGCAGTCTCCTATGTTGCATCTAAAACAGAATGAAAAAATCTGGACTTCTTAGGCCTATGTGTTGCCCATGAGTGGTTTAGAGGCCGCTTAAAGAATCACCATCAAAGGTATTAGCAGAAAGTGATTTTAATAGTGATTTATAAAAGCATGACTTAACAGAGTTTGATGGCAAGGTTCACACTGTTACTACACGGATGAAGTATAGTTCATAAAGTTTTAGCAACACTTAATCATTAACTAATTTAACGTTTACAAAGTAAGTCAGTAGAGTCTACTACAATCACGACAGTGACTTAATTATAGATTATGCTTATTATCAGTTCACACACACAGACAAATATATCTATTAATGTACAAAAGGTACACCTATTAAAAATTCCTCTCAAGTTCAGTGAAGAAATATTCATGTAAAATATCTCAGCATTTCTCAACAGACGAGGGTTGAGCCTTGAGGAGCGAAGAGTTTCAGCCCGGGTCCCCTCGGATGACGGTCCTCTGAATATCCCAGACCCGACAGGTCGCGAGTTCTGAGAGGTGTCCACTCAGAGGGAGATGCTGGGCGCAGCCCGCAGCGGTCCAGGAGAACTCAAAGGGCCTCACTTAGGACCATCGTTTATAGGTTCGCAAGGTGATTGGCTTTAGTAATCCATAAATTTCCATCCTGACCACAGTCCCAAGTGGTAATCACTGAAAAAATTCTCAAGGTTTCAGTGTTTTTCCACTTGAGCTACTGTCCTGGTTTTGGCTGGGATAGAGTTATATTTCTTCCTAGTGCTGTGTTTTGGATTCAGTATGAGAAGAATGTTGATAACACACTGATGTTTTCAGTTGTTGCTAAGTACCTTGTCAAGGACAACTATCCTCTGCTACCAAGCTAGACTGGGAGAAGGGACCACAGCCAGGACAGCTGGCCCAGCTGGCCAATGGGGTATTCCATACCATGTGACATCATGCTCAGTATATGAATGGTAGGCGTGATCCAGGAAATAGCGATCGCTACTTAGTTATCGGTCAGCGCGGGTGGTGAGCAATTGCGTTGTGTATCATTCATTTTGTATATTCTATCATTATTATTATTATTTTCCCTTTTGTGTGCTATTAAACTGTCTTTATCTCAACCCACGAGTTTTTCTCACTCTTACCCTTCTGATTCTCTCTCCGTCCCACTAGGGGGCAGGGGGAGTGAGCAAGCGGCTGCGTGGTATTTGGCTGCCTTCCAGGTTAAACCATGACAGCTACGACTCAGATAAGATGGCCCCTGGGCCAGGCAGTAGTAGGTTCCCAGCCTCAGCTATGCAGAGTTTCTGATATAGTCAAGGAGTGCTCAACTGCCAGACTCGGTACACCAAGGCCCAGGTTTCACAGGAATTTCTGAGATCAACAAGCGGCCCAAGAGAGGGGGAGGGAAATGCACCACCACACTGTGTTACAATTGGTTTCTATCTAACATTAATTTAAATGTTTAAATGTGCCATGTGATGTCCATTATTTTTCATAAAATAAACATCTGGTTTAAAAATCAGGAAGCCCTAATACTAGTATGTCTATTTCTAATTACAATCATGAAGGTTAAGTTTATTTACTCAGTTGCTTTTTTCACTTCACTATGTGACTGACATTTGTCATGAACAAATTAACTGGTTTTATTCAGAGATTATTTGGGGGTTATTTTAGCATAGGATTTGTAATCAAATTTGAATCTTTACTAGAAATATTTTTGCTATAAGGGAAATTACACGGTTCTATAGGTTATGTTTATATAATTCCAATTTTGAACTGATGTTTTTGTGTAATTTCTGTGCCTACCTACCTTAGTTTATAATCTTTGTATTCAACAAATGAAAGATGGAAATGTTTTTTTCAAAAGCTCCACTTTCCCTCAACTATATTGATATATTTATACAAGTACGTTTGTAAAAACTATAGAAATTTTATATATTTCTAAAATGCAAGGTTTTAAGGAAGTTTAGTTAACCTAGTGTCCTCCTGTTTACTTTCTTTCAAAGTGTTCTTATACAGCAGTTGTACTTTAATATTGTCTTGTAACTTCTTCTGGAATTAAACTGTGGAGAGAGGAGATAAAGGCAGTGTTTTCTCTAGTGGTTGGGGCAGAAAGATTCTGTATGAAGTTCCCTCCCTGGGGATGCGGTCAGAAAGCAGCCATGGACTTTTCTGGGGCTGGTATCTCAGCTTGAGCAGTAGGACTATAAGCTCCTCGCCTGGATTCTGCTTTTAATATATTCTTTGAGCCTGGGCAAACCATTTATTCTTGTCTCTGTTTTTCTCTATGAAATCCATGTAGTGCTTGTATACCTTACAGAGTTTTTTATGCTCAGTTTGTGTTCTTTAAAGTATTTGGTATCCTTAAATGAAGATTTATTTAGAAACACAAAAATTAGCAGGTCTCCAAGATAGACATACGTGCAGATGTCTGTCTTTATACCTTTATGCTGCTCTGATACTGCCTTCATAGAGACAAGAATTGAACAGCTGTTTAGTTTTCAAATGAATACAATGAAATTGAGCACTCATGTCACTCTGTCATCCTAAAAACAAACAATGCAACTTTCATGCCATTGCTGTGGTATTTAGTACAATCAGTCTTAAGAAGACCTATGTAATCTGTTTGTCATACCTGTGTTAGCTGAGGTTTTGAGCTTTGACTGTAGTGAGTAACTAAATAAAATCTTACCTCCTTCTCAGAGAAGACCACTGTTTTTAAAAGTCTGATTCATACATTTAATTGCTTGTCAGTTTTTTATCATGCATGGGTTGTGAGATTCAGAGGCTTCTAGCTGAGTTACAGATGAGAAATTCTAATTTTCATAGTAAACAGAATTTACTGGTACCAATATAGAAGCTGCTTTGGGTTTTCTTGGTTAAAAGCAGTTCAATTACAAAAAAAAAAAAAACAAACCAAAAACAAACCTCATTTCAAATAAGTTCAAACACAAACATACTTCTTATACCTAGTTTTCCTCCTTGACATAATTAGGATGTTTTTAGTTGTTGCTAAGTACCCTGGCTAGCAGGGCTAGTCAAGGACATTCAGCTTCCACGCTCTGGAATAGGCTGGGAGGGAGCATAGCAAGGACAGCTGGCCCAGCTGGACAACAAGGTATTCCATACCATGTGACTTCATGCTTCGTATATGATGGTAGGCGATCACTACTTGCTTATCGGTCAGCACGGGTAGTGAGCAATT
>NW_009217591.1:0-2851 GCF_000690835.1 Fulmarus glacialis
GGGTGAGCCCCTCGGCAAGGGCTGTGCTGGGCTGGGGAGGTCCCAGCCGAGCTGTGCCCGCTCCCTGCCTGAGCAGCTGCCTCTGGCATCCCTGGGAAGGAGCTCTGCCGTTGGGCACCTTGGCACCCCGGGTGCTGCCGTGGCTGTTGTGCGCCGCAGGTGAGCGATACCAGCCGGGCCCTGACGTGCTGGGAGCACCTCCCTGAGAAGCCCCTCGCCGGGGTGGTGCCCACTGGGTCTCCCTGCCATAGGCACAGCAGTGCCTGCGCTTTCTTGCCGAGGGGCAGAAGCAGGAGACATTTTTCCACCAGCGTTCCCCAAGCTCTCCAGGTGTTGCAGGGGCCCATTGCAAGTGCCCTTTGTGACTCTGTCCTGAGCTCTGCTGTGTCAACACGGTATTGGTAAATGGCTTTGTTTAACCAGGACATGTTGGGTATGTGACCTTGCCGCTCTCGTGGTTGCAAGCGCATCTCCAAAGTAGCTGCCAAGATCACCTCTGCCTGGCACTGTGCTTCCCAGCCTGGCAGCTCCCTCGGGGTGGCAAGGGAGAGCAGGGCACGCTGGTGTCAGTCCAGCTCCCCTCGAGCGGTGGCAGCTGGACGGGCAGAGGACGGGGCATCTACTGCTGCCCAGCCAGTGCTGCTGGGCATACATCTGCCCAGTGCCATGCCGTGCACCCTGTAATGCAGCCGCCTTGCCCCACGCAGCGCTCAGCAGCATGTGTTGTGGGTGTCCTGACCCATGTCAAATTCAGTGGTTGCCCCTGTGATTTCCTCGGCTTTAAAAAAAAGGAAAATTTAGGGCCCACAGGACCCCTCCTCGGCATGTTAGTGCCGCCCCAGCTGCCAGCTCCCGTCCTTCCCACCAATCCCCGCTCTTTTCCGCACGCTGCGGTACAGATTTTTTTTATGTTCTGTTGCCTGGAGAGGGGAAAAGAAAAAAGGCTGAACAGAGAAGAGGCAAAATGTGGATTAAAAATAGTTAATGAAAAAATGTGACCGCAAGCCCTGATCAGCAGTGCAGGGCTGAGACCAGCTGCCGAGTGCAGCGCTGCTCCATGCACCTCGCTGTGCCAGGCAGAGGCAGAGGCAAAGGCAGGGTCTGGGCAAGCCGGATGCAGGAGATGGGAGATGGGAGATGGGACAGCCACTCCTCTCCATCCCCCTGTCCTCCTCCATTGCATGCTGCCCTGTCCTGCGTCCTCCACGGCCAGAGCCCCTGTCCTTGTCTGTCTATCCCAGCCCAGGGAGTCTGGGGGACTTGGCTGCAAGCAGCAGGCACCAGCAGACGGCTGGTCACGAGTGCCGCCCTGCAGCATCGTCTGCCTCCGGCATGGCTGGTGGCTGGCCCGTGCCCAGGTGCTGTGGGTGCTTCGGGACAGGGAGGGACACTGCCAGGACCTCTTCCAGGACGGGCTGCTGTGTGCCTTGTCACTTGCACATCTGCACCTCGGCAGGGCAGGGTTTGAGCTCACTCCTTGGTGAGGTACTGGGAGGTTGTCCTGAGCTCTGTGATGAGCACAGCGTTCATTCGTGACACGAGCTGCTCTGGGGAGGCGGGTGCTGAGCTCCCAGTGCAGGCGCGCGTGCACACACGCCTGTCTGCACTGACCTTTTCCTAGGCTTTTCCCAGTCCTGTGCTTCCCCTGTGACACGCTAACCACACGTGTCATGCCATGTCTCTCGTGCCGTCCTCCTGTATTTCACGGATTTTCATGCAATGTGATGAACAAGAAAAACCCGTTTCCCTGAGCCAGGACCGAGATGCTGTGTGGCTCAGTGTCCCCTCGCCAGAGCCTGCTGGGCATCAAGGTTATTCGACCACTGCCTGGCTGCCCAGCCGTGCTTGCAGACCACGCTCCCTCTATGGTACTGGGAAGCTGTGGAAGATGCCCTTGACCATCCCTTTCAGTAGCAGGGCAGTCATGGAGGTGATGCAAAGAGCGTTTGTCCTGAAGGCACAGGGGCGAGTGCCATTTGTTTGCATCCTCTGTTGCTGTTGACAAAAACACTATCAGAGTTGGTTGAGGTTTTCTTGGTCCAAAGTGACACAGAATCCAACATTGTCGGTGCCTGGTGACGTCGGCTCTCTCCGTGTGCTGCAGCTCAGCGCTTCCACAATCATGTAGCTCTGTGCAAACGAGCTGCAGTCTTGTAGCGCGAGGGCTGCTCCAGGCAGTTCAGCTGTTCCTCCGCTGCCCGCGTTCCTTGTACTCACTTCACGGGGGAGGACTGGAGCGGTTGTGGGTCACAGGTGGGGAGGCACCCCCAAGCTCAGGGCAGGGACACAGGCGGGGACAGCACAGGGTGAGGGCCAGACCTCCTGGGCCTCCCCACCACAGCCATCTCCCCCCACCGCTTGTCCTGCTTGCCGTGGTCCTGGGTGGAAAGTGGAGTGGCATCTGCAGGGCTAGGCTCGCCCTGGCATTGCATCAGCTCTGGCCCTGCACCGTCCCCTCCCGAAGCCCTGCTGCGCTGGCTTGTAGCTCTGAGCTCAAAGCCAAGCCAGCCATGGGAAGTGCTGCATTAGCGCACTGGGGGCTAATCCCTGCATCTGGAGGGTGCTTAGCAGCCACCGCTGCCTCCTGAGCAAGTGGTGCTGTGCTGAGCGCAGGGCTGTGCTCGCAGGGCGGGCTGCGGTGGGCTGCGCCAGCCTCCTGGTGCTTGTATGGGGCTGTGGCTGTGCCAGGGAGCTCCTGGGTCACGTTGCAGATGCCCATGAGTGTCCCTGTGGAGGCTTCACCGAGCCGCTGATCCATGTAGCAATCAGCTGCAGCAAACGCAGATGTGGAGCTTGTTCCCTCGCACGTGTGGTGGCAGCCAGAACCGGGGGCCAGCCGGGGCGGCAGAAT
>NW_009217591.1:3033-3559 GCF_000690835.1 Fulmarus glacialis
CGTCTCTCACTGGGCAGGGCTGGGTGCTCAGCCGGCCGCGGGGGTCTGTGTGGGCACAGAGCTGCTGCAGGGCAGCGTGGGGGCTGCACACCCACGGGGAGGGGTAAAATCCCAACAGAAGCTTTTTCCCATCCGTTCCCTATGGCTTGGTGCGATGCTGTAGCGGTGGCAGCAGCCTGGCGGCACAGCATGCCCTGGTACTCGGCTTGCGCCGTCCCCTCCACAGGCTGTGTGCCGCAGCCCCCCACCTGCCGGGGGGGCACTGAAGTCAGCGCTGAAAGGATTTTAAATTCAGACCTGCCCAAGGCAAAACCAAATTCCCTCCTTAGGAGGTATTGCACCACTAATGTTGCTAACTCATGAGCAAAACTTTCAGGTATACATACATAGCTTTATTAATTTAAAAACTTTATTCTGCTCATCTAGTAAAACCATCCATACAGTCACAGAGCAAGTGAGGGTTTTCTGAAGAGCCTGTCTATGCCATTGCTGCTGGTGGCAATTACCTTTCAGGGGCGGCAGTGGC
>NW_009217591.1:3645-3847 GCF_000690835.1 Fulmarus glacialis
GCAGGGGTTGGCACCGCTGGCTCAGGAAGGGCTGAGCACACCAACACAGGCACCAGTGACCACCCTGCTCCCTCCACCCCAAGGGTAGATGCCTGGGTGTGACACCTCTGGCGTCCCAACACTGGGGCTGCCGGCATTGACCCCTTCCCCAGGTGGGCGCAGCTGTCCTGGGGCTGGTTCTTCTTTCCTCCTCTCCCGTCAC
>NW_009217591.1:3958-4205 GCF_000690835.1 Fulmarus glacialis
CCATCGTGGGTAAAAAGTCCCCTGTGTGCCCCCTGCGGCATGCTGCAGCCCCAGCAGATACACCCGCTCACACGCCGGGTACCCTCCACCTGGTGCCCATGGCTTGGCGTGGCAAAGGTCCCACAAAGCCTGGCCCCGGCTGGGGGCGAGGTGCCAGGGCAGGGGAACATGGCACCAGAAGCTGGTCAGGCGCAGCAGGGTGAGGGGAGGTGGTGACGTGGAGCCGGGTCCCTCCCCTGGTGCTCCC
>NW_009217592.1:0-40643 GCF_000690835.1 Fulmarus glacialis
CTTCCTGGACCCCTATGCCCTTCAGAACTTTCTTCCAAGGGACCCTCTTGACCAGTGTCCTGAGCAGGCCAAAGTCCGCCCTCTGGAAATCCATGGTAGCGGTTTTGCTGGCCCCCCTCCTTACTTCACCAAATATCAAGAATTCTATCATTTCATGGTCGCTAAGCCCAAGCCGCCCTCCAACCACCACATCTCCCACCAGGCCTTCTCTGTTTGTGAACAGCAGGTCAACCGAGGCACCTCCCCTGGTAGGCTCACTTACCAGCTGCGTCAGGAAGTTATCTTCCACACACTCCAGGAGCCTCCTCGACTGTTTCCTCTCTGCCGTGTTGTATTTCCAGCAGACGTCCGGAATCCGGTAAGTTGAAGTCCCCCAGGAGAACAAGGGCTAGCGACTGTGAGACTTCTGCCAGCCTCTGGCAGAATATTTCGTCTGCCTCCTCATCCTGGTTAGGTGGTCTATAACAGACTCCCAGCAGGATATCTGCCTTGTTGGCCTTCCCCCTCATCCTTACCCACAAGCACACGACTATTCTTTGTTGCCATTTTATATTCCTTTTGTTCCCTTGTTTTTTGATCTGCTCAGCTAGCTTGAGGACCTATGTAATTAAACGTGTGGAGTTCTTGGATGTGTTTTGTAGTCCTTGCTAAGCTCATGCTTCTGCAGCTGATGCTGTTGTTAAATGTGGTGTTCTTGGATGCGTTTTGTAGTCCTTGCTAAGGTCATGCTTCTGCAGCTGATGCTGTTGTTAATACTCAAGTTAATTAGTTTACAACTAGTCTGGGAATTTATATTTTAGTTTTAGTCTCATGGTGGCATTTTAGTAGGTAGAGCACTCAATAAGTAATACTCCCAGAACCACTAATGAGGTGAAAGTCTAGCATGAACAGCTAGTTTGACTGAAGGAGAAGAGGAAGGATAGAGAAGAAATTTTTTTTTTTGTCAGAATGTATGGGGTTTTTTTTGTGAGTGTGTCTGTATACACAAATAAAAATGCAGGTGTTGTTAAAGTAATGTGGTAGAAATTAGCAGTGGAAAATATCTTTGTTGAATAGCTTTGAAGAGATGGTGATTCTTTTGCAGCAGATGGCTACTGAACAGGTGTGCTGGCTCAACTTATGCCTTTTTAATGCTAATGTTTCCCTCCTTAGGTCTTGAATTATCAGGTGCTAAAGGTTTGATCCTAACAGTGCTAATCAAACCAGCTTGTGCTTTTCTCTGTAATTCCACTTTGGGTTTCTGAATTAATTATATTGTCTGAATCAGAGAGGAAAAACGAGTGAAAAAAAATGGTCAACTCAATTTCCATTGCCTCAGTTTGCTACTGAAAGCAGCTTGCTGATTATAGCAAGGGGGAATTTTTATTGCTTTTGAGCTTACTCTATATGGGGAGCTCTTGTACTAAAATGAGTTATAAAATCAAAGTATAGAAGCATCATAATTTGACTAGCCAAAAGAAAAAAATCTTTTAAAGCTTTTTATTTGTACCATGCTGGTGTTTATGCCATTCACAACTTAGAATTAAACAAAAGTTGCACAGACTTCTCTGTCTTTGCTAATCAGAATTTTGATTCATTTTCTTTGGAAACTTCATTGCATAAAACAATCTCATTTTACGAGACTGTTGAACATCTCCATAAGCCAGCATTTTTCAAACTGTAATTCAATGGTGGCTGTGTAGAGATGCCAGAAAATTGATCAGAATCAATGATCTCTTGCAAAATGTTGCCTCAGGATGGCTGTCAACTAAATTGAAAACCCTTGTTAACTATATGCATCTTTGTAACATCTTTTTTTATTGTCACATGTATTTTTTCAGGGATGATGCTATACATTTAAAACATTTAATTAGAGATCTAGTATGTGTTAGTAAACCATTGCAAAGCAAATCAGCCAGCCACTGCTTTGGATTCCACCTTATTCTGGATCTCTTTGGTGTAACAGCACTGTTCATCTGTCAGGTCTTATTGCTCAGTGAATATTTCGTACCCCGCAGCTTGGACCCGATAGGATTTAATTCATATAATGTCCTTCAGGAACCAACAAACGGAGCACTGCGTCAGGAATGTTTCTTCTTACTCCATTTCAAGCAGTTCAGTGGTTGCATTTGACTGCAATAAAAAATAAACAAAAAACCCCAACCGAAGACCAGAAACCCTACAATAATTTATTTGTGATGTGGCTTTTCATACAGTGCAACTTCTTATGCAGAAGCTGCTGCTGTCATACCTAAAATGTAGCAACTATGGTTTCATTCTACACAAAGAAATAGGATACTTCTCTGAGAAGATCCTTGGAAATTATATTTTGAATTCATATGAAATTCTTAATAGAATAAAATCTGCAGTCTAGAATTTTTCATTGTGGAAACTTGCACTGCTCTGAAATCAGTGAAGACGTTATTGCTTTATATCAACAGAGGTCTGGTCCAACACAAAATAAAAGTCAAAGCTCTTACATTGCTATACACGTATTATAGATGAGGAACATGTGGTGCTTCATGTGAAGTATTTTGCTGGGAGTTGCTCAGACAGTGGTTCAACTGGACATATGTCTCAGAATAGTCCTTTCTATTTTTTATTACACTTTGATATTCTGTAGACATTTTTTTCTATATTGGAAAAGGGCAGCATCATAGAGTGTGCTGTGATACATACTTCTGCTTTGATCACATGAAAACGTGCTTCACACCTGTAAGATCCAATTAACCCTGCTGCTGCCCTGAATCACAAGTCGTACACAGAAAAGACGTGGGAGAGGAGGGTATTGGTGCGAGGGAGGATAGTCACTAGAAATTGAAGAACTGTAGTAAAGGATTTGGTGACAAGCAATCATGGAGCTGGAGAGTGAAGAAAAGGAAGTAATGCTGGAGTGAAGGATGTGGGAGTGGCGGTCAGTGGGAAGACGGAGGAAGTGGCAGGTTTCTGGGGGGGATGTGGCCAATGCAGTCCAAGCTCCCTGTCCCTCTCCCAGCTCTGCCTTTCCATTGCTCACCGGCAACAGCAGCAGCAGAGGAAAGCCCTTCTGAATTGGCTCCTGCTGGTCTTTTTTCCCTAGCAAAGTTCATCAAGAAGGTGAACCCAAAGGGAGGACGCGTAGCTGCAAAGGAGGGCTGGGAGGGAAGGGACGCAGCAGCAGCAGCCCCATGTTGCCCCATCTCTCTGCTGAGCTCTGCCCTTGCACCTCGCTCTGGGAAACGGTGCCACATAACTTCCATCGCTTAAGCAATGTGCATAAAAATACAGTTGCCTTTTCAGTGTTTATGGGTTTATAACAACTTCCCCAACTAAATATTAGCAGTGAGTAAATCTAATAAAAAATAATGTGTTGGGTAGATTGCCTGTACTTAACTTTTATCACATGTATGTTTAGAAAGAGAAGTTAATTTCCTAAATTATTCTGAGACAGATTGTGTGGCCATAGAGCTAAAGAACAGTCATTAACTTTGCCATCTCTCTAAATACCCCTATAGTTGCCTTTGTGTATCTGTAAAACACAATTTTACTCACATTGCTGAAATAAAAGCTGTGCAGCTTTGTTAAAGGATTTGAAAAATAGTGCTACATGCCCATTTTTCTTACTAGAAAAGTTAAAGGATTTTTTTTTTCTTTTGCATTTGTGATTGGTAATCTTCATAGTTTTTTGCTAACCATTCAAAGCAATATAGTAATTAAAGCATACTTTAGTTAGCATAAGTTCAGGTACGCTGGATAGTGAAATATCCTGTAGTAATTAAAATGTAGGCATTATTTCTCTTTGTTATCATTAATTTAACAACTTTCTCATTGAAATTCTATTGTTCAATAATATAATACTAAAATCACAGTGATAATACAGTAGGCATACATTATGTTATTTGACATAATTGTTATAGGAAAATCAATTGAAACAAATGTTCTTCCTGTCTTCATAGTGTAGACAAATGGATTTATGTTTCTGTATATAATTTTCAGGTTCGGAGATGGCTATTCTGTCAAGGTTTGGCTCAGTAAAGAAATAAGCTATCGAAGAATGATTTTGGACTGTTTACAGCTGCATTTTCCTGGAACGCAGTTTAAGGTACAGCTAAAACTCCTCATTATAGTATTTGTTCTAGGGCAGGATTAAGTATGGGCTGGTAAGAAGAATATATACGCATTTGGTTATATTGATCTTTTTGGAAAAAGATATGTATGAGCATCCCTTTTATTTTCCTATTAAGCAATTCTTAAAGATCTGACTTGTGATATTGATTAAATCAACTCCAAACAGTCATTTAGGCAACATAAATAAACAGGCCCTTTTTCTGAGTGAAAATTTACTTTTGCTTTTATTGTTGATGAAGTTGAACTTGCCTTTGTGTTCACCTGAAGTAGGAGTGCAGCGTAGTCACTGAGAGTATTTGCTTTGATTGCTTTCTGATAAGGTCCATAGATGATAAGTCTGTCTTTACTGAGATTCTTTTATTTGATATGAAGCCTTACAAAAAACCTATAGTAATTATATGGCAAGAAAAAACTCTCAAAGGCCTTTAATTAGCTTGATTTTTTTTACTTTATCCGTGTTTAGGAAAAGAATCATGTGAAACTATGACTGCCTTGGATATGAATCTGTTTGTGTGTATGTTTATATGTGTGTGTGTGTGTGTGTATTCGCTCAGCCTTTTCGCAGACTGCACCGTAACAGCAGTAGTCTGTTGGATAAAAAACTTGTAGCATAGAATTGTCCTAAATTTGTATATATTTTATGAGTTTAACAAAATGTCATCTCAGAACATGCACAAAATGTGTGCTCTGAGTATGAACTTTTCTTTGTGCTACCAACATAGACAAAATATATTCTTGTTTAAAAGCTCATATTTTCCATGTTAAACTGCAATGAGAGCCTGTTGAAACTAGACTGGTTATAAGCAAGTGTAACTTCATCTTAATGTGCATTCACTTCTATCTGTTTCTATCATTTTTGCTTTTTTTAAGGGACAGCATCTTAACCTGCTCGAGTACCATGTACCAAGAAGTCAGGGATGTTTAGCAGAGCTCTTCAAAGTCCTAGAGAATCAGAAAGCTTTTCTCCAAATCAAACACTACTCCATTAGCCAAACCACATTAGAGCAGGTATTTTTTTCTTTTTCTTTTTTTTTTTCTTTTTTATTTTTCTTTCTTTCTTTCTTTTTCTTTTTTTTTCCTTTTCTTTTTTTTTTCCTCCTTTTTTTTGTCTGAACGTGCTGTGTACTGTAATTATTGGTGTAGTAGAATACAATATAATTTGCTGGTCTACCCAAATGTATGTGACAAACCAGCAGTTCCAGGCCATCTCAGGTCTACACAGTAATTTCATGAACCCTATTGCTTTTACACTGGAGGTTAGCACAGTAAAAGCATCGCAATAAGCCACATATTTGTACTGTGTGCAAGCATAATCAGTGTTTAGACACATCTAGATCTGTGCAGGATGAGAAGGTGGGGCTGTGAACTGCCACCTCCACAGTCCAAAAGTTGGGATCTTACCAATGTCCTTGAAAAGGTTGAACCAGTTTCTGCAAATTACAGTAAACCTTAGACTTACGGGACATTTTACTTTGAGAATTTTCTTTTGCAGTGAGTATCATGCTGCATATTAGAGAGCAGTGGAAATGCACAAGCAGACAGAAGCAATCCCACTTCTAAAGACTGTGAAATCCTATTTGGGCAGAAAGAAGAACAGAATGATAGCAAGGATGGGGTTTCTGGGTGGTTGTCTTGTGTTAGAGCATGTTCATATGCAACTTCTTGTTATGTATTCTACAAACTGAGAGAGTCACATCCAGTAAAAATATTAATTTTCTATGATAAATGGTGTGAACTTATTCTTTTGTCCACTGTACAAATCATTAATGAAATATTCTGATCTGTACTGATCTCTTAACTGCTTGTAAATGATCTATTCATTGAATGCCTGAATATAAGGTAATTTCAGCCTGTTGATTGCTCAGGCATTGTTCACTCAAGCTTACTTCTTCTCCATTATTCATGGTGATTCATCATCTCAGTCACCTACCATTGTTTCCTCTCTCTGACTAACTGAGTGTCAGTTTTAAACAGGAAAATAATTCTGAATAATAAACACCCTTATAATGCATCCCAGGTTTGTTTGCATATGAATATAATCATTTGAATCAAGACTAGCCATCTTTCACTCTTCATTCCTTCCTGTCAAATAGTTGTATGATTAAAAAGCAAACAAGCCTTTCTGTAGTAAGATCTGTTTAAAAAGAATCAAGAAGGCACATTAGTTGTTGAATCATCACTCTGCAATGTTCAGAAGTATACCTGCACCTTGAAATATCTGGACCCTCATCTGTGATAGTTAATGATAGAAACTGCAGGCTCAAGTTCCTCACGTGTGTCATTTCAAAGCAAATTAAAGCAATTGTTTCCCACTAACTTGTGCAGCAGTAAAACATAATTTTCATACATAAGTTAATAAATCATTTTACCATTATTTTTATAATTCATCAACCACTGTCTTAGCTAGAGAGATGAAGAGGGATTATTTCTAGAGTTTAAAAAACATATCTCTAGAGGGGCTCTCTCAATAGTTAATAAACTATTAATTTTTGTGTCACAAAAGCTTAGGAAAGCAACTGAAAAATATTGTCAGCTATGTCTCCAAAGTTTCAGTTCAAGTATTGTTATTTTGAAAGTCCTACTTTTTTTATATCTTACAGGTATTCATTAATTTTGCTACACAACAGCAAGGAGTCTCGCGTTCTTCACAAGAATCTCCTGTTGTTCATCATGACCACCTGCCAGTCTAGGCTCAGAATAGGATACAGCTTCAGCAGCATATATGTGTGTGTATGTTTGTGTATATATACGTGCATTTTATATGCAATAACTTTTCAGCTGTTAATAATTTGTGTGTGAGAAACAAATAGTAGAAGCAGAGGTGAGTTTGCGTTTGTAGGTCAGAAGGAATGTTACCAATACTCAGTAAAACAAGAAACTGGTTAAATGCAGACCAAAAATCTGCCAGAACGTAAGGCTTTTTAATTAACTGGAATTTTATAATATAAAAGGCCTAATTAATGCAGCTTTGTGTAAAAAAAAAAAAAAAAAAAGAAATTAAAAAAAAGGAAGAAAAAAGCTGATCTGAAATGTCATAGCGTATAGTAGATTTTTTTTTGTGGTGGATCTACATTCATTTGACTACAGTAATCTCTTGCATGCACACAACATCTAATTTATACATGACAAGGCAAGAAAAACCCACTGAATGGTAGCAACAGTTAGGCTATCACCCAATATTTTTATTTAATAGCACAAATTGAGACCCTTTTTTTGGTCTTCTGTATTAATTCAGTTCTGTGTTGTGACAAGCTAAATTAGCCTTTTTATTGTATAAAGGAGGCACTATATTCCGTAAGGTTTTATGTTAAAGAGGTTATTAGTGTACTAGTCAGCCTCCCAGTTATCTTAAGTAAATTTAACAAGGTTTCATAAATCATACTTGACAATGAGTTTTCTCTTTTGACTGCAGGTTGCTGCTGGAGGAATGCTCAAGTATCTTTTTAATGATGTTTCCTTTTTCTCATCTCTTTGTTTCTTTTTTTTTTCCAAAAAGAATGTCAAAATTCTGTTTAATGGGCATGTTAAAAGAAAATAAGATAAGCATTCAGATATTGATCAATAAACTGTTCAATAAATGTATATTATGATGCTAGATACTTCAGACAAGCCCATGCCACAGCCTTTAGCCTATACATGCATAAAAGTAGTAAACATTTAATGAATAAAATCTCCTTGTGTATTGTGGTGGGAGAAAAAAATTACAAAAAAATTTTGGAGTAAACTGTTGCCTCTTCCAAAATAAGTTTTTGGGGCTCCTATGAAAAACAGCTGATGCCACTTTTATTGGACTATGTTGTCTGATAGTTGAAGTTGTAGAACCGGTGACTTAGAAGTTAATTGCTGCAATATAATTCTGGAGTGAGCAGGGGAGGGGGAAGTGTACTTTGAGATGGAAGAATTTGATTTTAAACGGACAATTTTGCAGTGCTGCTGCTCTAATTCTCTGCTGTACGATGATGAAATATTACAAAATATATATTTGTGTTTTAGGCTTTGCAAGCTGACTCAGAAGACTGTTTACTGAGGCTTGATTTCTTGGTGTGTTTTTGGCCCACTACGCTTTTTTAAAGTCAGAATTCCAGTTGCCTATTTCTATAAAGGTGAAATTAAATCCTGGAAAAGTAAAAAAAAGTGAAGACTTACAGACCACACTTGTTCTGCATGTACATATGGATCAGTACATATGAAACTGCTTTATCATTAGAATGGCTTGGTATATACAGTCTGCTGCTTAATATCAGAACTCTGCCATGCTCCTCAAGATCCAAAGCACTGAAGAGCCTTTAAACCCCAACAGTCACCATCCTGGTAGAAATGCCATGGCACAGTGAGATGGCCACGTTTGAGGTGAAACCAGTTATCTTTACTTTCTGCACAAGGCTGGGAGTGGAAAGTTTCTAAGGTCCCAACCAGAACAAAAAAAGGTCAATCTTACAAAGCAGAGTGTGAAAGAAGTAGAGGAGGTGAAAGGAAAAGAAGGCAGATGCAGGAAATTTGGGCAGAAACAGGGGTATGCTATCATAAAAGTGTCCTGCTTAATTTCAGGATCTTGGGATGGAAGAAACTGAATGTACAAGGCACAGCCAAGCATCTTTGAGTCATAATCTGAAACCACTCAACAGGAGAATATTTCTGGAGGTCTTTCTCAGATGAGAAAAATAGAAGGGAGAGTATAGCAAGAACATGTGCACAGGGCTTTTTTTTTTTTTTCTTTTTTCTCTTGGTATGTCTAGATCTGTAAATTGCTGTTATCATTGATTGGCTTTCTTTGTTTTTTGTTTTGTTTTATAAACTAATATCTCTCAATCATCACACGGAAAAAAAAATGAACTGTACACAAGGGAATTTAGGGGATGGATTTGGGAAAAGAGATGGTGCCAGTTCTCAGGGTGTAAGGCAGCTGAGCCAGAAGGTCCCATTTGTATGAAATTGTGACAAGAGTGCCTATTCCTGCTTTGGAATGTGCCAGGGAGTTGAATTAATAAAACTGTCCTGCAGCCCGCTTCGACCAAGGGAAGCATAAAAGCCTACAAGACTTGCTGTGGTGAGACTGAAAAACGGTGGCCTAGCTGAGTGCTTAGATAGGGGAGCTTTTTCAGGGTTTGGCTGTGTAACACTAATTAAATGTCATTTTTTCTGATTAAAATGTGAAAGATTATATTAGTTTAATAGATGAATACAGTAAATAAGGTTTACTTCAGATTGATGGTTGAGTAAATTCAGTTAACAGTGTTTTTCTTTTTTTAAATTGCTTCATATGCATCTCAGGAGACCCAATTTAATTCAGGCAAGTAGCAAACAATGTCTGTGTACCAATCCTTTATGGCTGAAGAAGGTCAAAATCTAATTGAGTTCTAGTGTGCTGGGTTCTGTCTCCAAGGATATTTTCCCTTTCCTTGACTTGCTGCATTCCTGAAGTGCGTAAGTTTCAAGAAAAGTCATTTGAAGATTGGAAAAAGACAGAAATGGTCATTTATACGTTAATGATGAAAGAATCCTTGAATTCATAAATCACACAGAAATATCTCTTCTTCTAACACCCCTGGATTTTGAATCAAAGACAGCTGAGGATTTTAAACAATAACTTCTCTTGTGAGATTTTTGTTAGGGAAGCTTCATGTTTTTTCAACTGGAAATTTCTCTGACTATGGAAGTGTGCCCTTCACCCTGAATGATAAAGTAAAATTAAGCTCAAAATTAGAAAACCAACTGAATGTCTGAAATGCTCAACACTAAAACTGGGAAGATGATTTTCATACTTTTAAGGGACTATTCCACTATCTAAGTCAAAAGAAGGGCTTCTGCTAACCATAGAACAGAATGTTTCAGGCCCTTATTTAATTTTCATACAATTATAGAATGAAGTGGGCAAAAATAAACTGTACGTCTGAACCTGAAATCAAAGGACCACAAATTCAGTAGAGGTGGAGGGGTGGTGGTAGTAGTGGACAGGATAGCAAAACTCATGAATTTTCATTTTGAATCCTGCTACATATTAAGTTTCTGTATAGATTTTTGTCCTGAAAAGAATAAACTTATTTCTCTGGTTTGATTCCATCATGACCAAAGATGATAAATTTCCCCCAGGGTAGTAGAAGGTGTATAATGTGATTTCCAGCAGAGAAACTGGGCACTTTTTGAGCTTGTTTGTCCTTGTGAAATTTGAATCATTGGGGTCTGAAATCTCATAAATTAGGGAGTTGAATCTGACTCTTGCTGGAACTGCTAAGCTTCTAGATCAGTCTAAACCCAAACAGGATATTGCTTTCCTGTTCTTTTCCTAGTAAATAGTAAAGCTGACAGTTTCTTTGATTCAATTTAATGTGAATTAATCCTTTTATGTCAGCACTTTTAATTTTTCTTTCTAAAGAATAAGGAGATCAAAGCTAGCAGTGCAAAGATCTTGCTTTAAGTGATTGAGAGCTGACTAGGTCAGACAGCTTTCCTGAGACTTACAACAACTAAAGAGAAAATGCTTCCTGAGTTGCGTGCTAGATACTTACATTACAAATAAAACTGATGCTGCAAGTGGGATGAAGGTGGGCAGCAGGTATGAAGCAGAAATCACAGCTATCTTATTCTTGCAGAGAAAGCAACAGTCTGCTGTTATCAACAGGCAAGGTACTGCTGAATATTTTAGCAGATGAATTCTCCACACTGAATAATGATATGGATCACTGAAAGAAATCAAAGCATTTTTTTTCTTCATTAAATTTTAGTATCACAGTGAATATTGTTTCATCAGTGTCCTCATGCCTATTGCTACATGGAAATATACATTGGAGTAAATTCTGGCTCCTTTCACAATGGCTCTGTAAAAGCTATAATCAGAGACATCTGCACTGTAGAAATTTATGCACAACTTTAGCTTAGACCAATCAAATCATCGAGGTTCATATCTTCTTTCCCACAAAGTACCAATGGAGAAAAAGGAAATATATGCTATATAAGGAAATGATTACGTCAATAGGTGAGATTTCCATGTGCAACTAATTTATTCCAGCTATAGGACACCATACATGCATAATTTTGCTGCCTGTTAGGCTGCCGGTGCATGCCATGGACAACTTAAAGAAGTGCCTTGGGATTCAGCTGACTATGAAGTACCCAGCAGGAAAAGAAGAGGATCCTCTAATGTGCTGCGGTGTAAGATCAAACAGGAGTCCTTCCACTCTCACACTGAGGCAATAAATGCTAGTTTATAATTAAGTGTACTGCATATAATTCAAGAGAAGTATCAGAAACATTTTTTCCTTTAACTTGTGCTGAAACAGAGAAATTGCAAACTTTATTCTATACAGTATTTTGACACCGCTCTTAATTCCTGATCTTACTATAAGCAATAACCAGACCCCCTCAAAAACCTCAACTCTCCCCTTAGACTTAAATGTTTTGGAACTTGATTCAACTTTTACAAAATGTAAAAGTTTATGATTTTTTTTTTCTTTAATTTTATTCAGAGCTGGTTCTTAAGACTAACAACTATAGCTAAGAACTTGGGTGAAGAAGTGTATGACATTTATTCTGAATCAAATGGAATATGCATGTAATTATCTAGCTGAGGATTTGTAGCCATCTAGTACTTTGTAGCTAATGATAATTGTCAAATAAGGAGAACCTGAAATTGTTTTCTTAGAAGTCTGTTATTATGAATAATTCTGTTAGCAATGTGTGAATCCAAAATAGGTTGAATCTAGATAAAAGAGTATTCTCAGTGTATAAAAGGTAAGAATCAAAGTAATGCACAACATTTGAAGTGTTGTTTTGTTGGGTTTCTTCCCCCCTTCCAAAGTTAACAAAGTGATTAGAAGGGGCATTTGTCAGTGGCCAACTAGTCACTGAAAATGCCTATTGATGGCCCAGAGCTGAGACTGCTTACATGCTGGTCACTGAGACAACCCTATGCTCCCATTTTAGCAGTCTCTTTTTTACTAACTGCATGCTTTAGATGAACTGGTAGTAAAAGTTAATGCACAGAATTATATTATATTTTCAAGATTGTCTTTGCAAGCTGTGCAATTAGAAATAGATTTTCTAGATGTTCAGCAACTGGGTAACAGAGGAATTTAAGTATTTCCATATATAAAATGTTTTGAAGTAAATTTTAAAAATAATATTCACAGAAATGTGTTATAATGTTATGAGTTATTATGTGTATATACTACATAGACTTCTACCTTAAATCTAAGTGCGAATAAATATGTCCATAATTATATATTTCTAATTGTAAAAAGGATAGATTTAGCTTTAAGCCATTTGGACACTTTTGATTCTACAGTTCTGACAATTACCCAAACTATTTCTATTATTTATACTAATTGTAGGAAAAACATAACTATTTCCATCTTTAAATTTCCAAAACTTAAGAATTCTGACAGTTAAATTTGATTTACAATGTGATATCATTTGTGAATTTGAAGTTAGGCTTGTCCCAATGCCAGGTTAAATAGTAATCAAAATAGCACAAGAACTCTGTGATTGTTGAAGGATGGATGGGAGGAGCAGAGGAGTGCTCTTGGATGGGTATGTAATCCTGAGCCCCATGGTCACTCGATATTATGAGGAATGCAAAACAACTTATAACAAGTGAGTACTATCCAAAAAGTTTGGTTAGAAATATACACTATTGCAAGACTTTCTAAGACCTCGCTGAAAAGTGTTATAAAACAGTTGTTTTGACTTTTCATCCATCTGTTTTTTGCTTTTAGAGGAAACCAACAGACTAGCCCAAAGAAACTTGATCTCTTTTCCCCGTTATGAACTCTTTATTGGAAATAAAGATATTACTTCACAGCAGAGCTTCGAGTATCACAGTTAAACAAATAAAAATCTTCCAAAGCTAGTTTCAGATCCAATGCAAACATATACTAACAATGCCTCACAGGTCTATTTTTTTTAATTCCTTCATATCTACTCTTTTCTTGTGCCAAAGAAGCAAGTGTTAGCTGGATCAAATGGAGAAGGTGATTGGACACATTTTATACAACAGTGTATTCTTATTTCAAGCAAATTTTGGTGGATACGATTGGACAACGAAGACTGCAATCCAGTTGCCTGAATGATGTGTCCTGAAGGCATGACAGTCCATGATTTCAAAAACTTTCAGTATAAATAGTCAAAATAGTTTTATGAAACAAAAAGGTAAGCATAGAATAAACCACTTGTCTGAGGTTACAAAGGAAGATAGTGGCAAAATTAGGAAAAAAACCCTTTTTTTTTTTCAAGATTAGTAGAACACATATGCAGTCTTGTTGTTGAGTTTACAGACAGCCAGTTCCTGAGTATCTGGATT
This sequence comes from Fulmarus glacialis, assembly GCF_000690835.1. Lineage (NCBI taxonomy): Eukaryota > Metazoa > Chordata > Aves > Procellariiformes > Procellariidae > Fulmarus > Fulmarus glacialis. The sequence goes on from NW_009217592.1 coordinate 13,382, forward strand.
TTTTTCAGTCCACTGTTCACATAAGACAGGTTTCACTGTATTTAGGACTAAATAGAGAAAGTCTGTGTAGCTCAGTGGATTTGAAAATGAGACACAGACTCTTACCCATCAGTCAGTTCTTCAAACCTAGCCCATGTATGCAGCCACGCCAAAAAAGAGAGAGTAGGAGAGGAAAGAGGCATGAAGGAAAGGAAAGAGGGAACAGAGTGAAAGAAAAAGGTTTTCTGAGACAGAATTTGTATTGCTGTGAGATTGAAGTGGAGGAAACTTGGAGGTAGCCTGCCAATGGTGTTGTCTTTCTCAGAGCCAGAGAAATAAGAGAGAGGTGATGTAAAATATTTTGGGGAGGGAAAGAATAGGACTTTCATAAGATAACAAAGAAAATCTTTAATTCCAGTGGAAAAGAAACCTGACAGGATACGATATTCTTCTCCTTGTTAATGTCTATGAACACTGCTAGGCCAAGTTTATTTCCCATTTGGAGGGTTGCTCACTATATATGAACTTGGCTGGTATTGTGTTGATCACCTACGATCCTGTTCATTTCTAAGGCCTTTGTTTTTTTGTAAGCGTGAAGCAATAGAGAATCAGGACCTGGCCTTCGGTGGGAATTGGGCTACTTCAGCATCTCATAGAGCTTGACCCTCTGTATTCATTGCTATTTTTTGTGCTGCTTTTTGTTGCCAAACACATCCCTATGAAGAACAAAAGTCAAATTCTATTTTCTCAAGAACTTAATTCACTGTGTTCCCATAACAGTTCAGGCAGAACCTGGCAAGATTTTAGCAAAACAACCTTGCCTGTCGTTCCACAAAACTGGGAGTTGGTTCAAACCTTCAAGCAGACATAATGAAAAAAAAAAACACCCTGCACATTTTGATGACACCAAACTGAGTGGTGTGGTTGGTACTCTAGAAGGAAAGGATGCCATCCAGAGAGACCTTGACAGGCTAGAAAGGTGGGCCCGTGCAAACGTCATGAAGCTCAACAAGCCAAGTGTAAGGTCCTGTACCTGGGCCAAGGCAATTCGAAACATGGATACAGGCTGGGGGATGAGTGGACTGAGAGCAGCCCTGTGGAGAAGGAGTTGGGGGTACTGGTGGATGAAAAGCTGGACATGAGCCGGCAATGTGCGCTGGCTGCCCAGAAAGCTAACCGTATTCTGGGCTGCATCAAAAGAAGCGTGGCCAGCAGGTTGAGGGAGGTGATTCTGCCCCTCTACTCCACTCTGGTGAGACCCCACCTGGAGTACCACGGCCAGCTCTGGAACCCTCAGGATAACAAAGACATGGACCTGTTGGAGTGGGTCCAGAGGAGCTCCATGAAGAAGATCAGGGGGCTGGAGCACCTCCCCGATGAGGACAGGCTGAGAGAGTTGGGGTTGTTTAGCCTAGAGAAGAGAAGGCTCTGGGGAGACCTTATAGTGGCCTTCCAGTACTTTAAGGGGGCCTACAGGAAAGATGGGGAGGGACTCTTTATCAGGGAGTGTAGTGATAGGACGAGGGGAAATGGTTTTAAATTGAAAGAGGGTAGATTTAGATTAGATATTGGGAAGAAATTCTTTAATGTGAGGGTGGTGAGACATTGGAACAAGTTTCCCGGAGAAGTTGTGGATTCCCCCTCCCTGGAAGTGTTCAAGGCCAGGTTGGACGGGGCTTTGAGCAACCTGATCTAGTGGAAGGTGTCCCTGCCCATGGCAGGGGCGTTGGAACTAGATGATCTTTAAGGTCCCTTCTGACCCAAACCATTCTATGACTGATTTTTCCTGTTCGTATAAAATTACATAATTTTCTACTCACTTGCTTCCCTCACACCCTGTTCCTTGGATCCTGCTCATGTGATCATGAATTGGATTTATTCCCATGTGTATGCTCGTTTACAATTAGGTTAGATTTAATATGTAAAAAATTTTACATGTTACACAGCATTTTATCTCAATCTTAAATTCATCTTCTAATGAGGTTGTGGCTGCAGATAAGAAGGCAAGGAGGTGACTTTTGGTCTTACGAGGACGAAGAAATGTGATCCAGTGTTTGGGAAAGAACTGACTACACAGTTTTATTATACAAAAAGGTGTAATGGAAAGGAGTGAAGGGCAAAAGACCAGCGACATTCAATTTCTCCGAACACTAACAAGCCCTCAATTATTCATTTGCAATTACAGTTCACTGAATTAGCTACATGAAAACAATAAAACATGGGTTCTCTCAGGCAGATTCTCAACAAGGGTGTTAGAAAAGAAAGGTTAGCGAGGGCAAGGAATGAGAGTATCATGGCTTTGAACTTTTTCAGTAAATTGATTCAGCTTGGATTTTCCCCATCCTCTGTGCACTTTCTCCTTTCTTTGACTTTTGTGCCTCACACCTTCAGGTGAGAGTAGCAGGAGCACCAAGCATCTGCTATGTGTCTGAACTCAGAGATGGAGTCTGACAGCAGATTTCTAACATTACTCTGTGCCTGAAGGGTGCATGCCTCTAGAAAGTGGAAAGAGCCCTCTTTTTAACCACTTCAAGACACAGGCCATGGGAAGATTTGGAAAGCTTCTTGCTGTGAACCTTGCTGCCTTGTAAATTCCTGCGACTGCACATATATAGATGTAGCAGAGAAACTGCCACAAGTTTTTCAGGAAGGATGAGATTTTATCTGCACCAAGGTTGCATTTGCTAGGACTTTGCTCAAGATTATTTTTCTTTTAATAGGCTTTTATCAATCAATGTTTTCAGTCTTTGGCTTTTACCCCGCTGCTGTCAAGCTGCAGCTCACTTCATGGTTTTTTGGTACTACGTGTTACACAGGTCTTGAAATATACCACAGCTGAAACAGCCTCAGCATCTGAGGGAACTGTTTCCCTTGATAGCTGCTTTGCCTTTTGCTCACTATACTGGTTGTGAAAAGCTTCCCCAAAATTGTCTTTGTAGGGAATACTGAAGAGCTGGGACTTTTTCTGTGGATCATTACTCTGTTTCACTTCTGCTGAATCATTAGAGCATTTTCTCTAAATAAATTTGCTACTCTCAGAGAGCTCAAAGACATTGTCAATGTCTTTCATCTCTTCTGCTCAGTACCAGATCTCACACTTGCTCTTAGTTAGCGTCTTCCATCAGAGGGTGCATCAGTAGGTGTCAGGTGAAAAACATCTTGCTGACGCTTCTGCACTATTTCTAAAAAGTGTGTGTGGAGGTCCATTTATTAAAGAATGTTTTCTAGTAGCTGTGTCCACAAGAGCAGCAATTGTTTACGAATGTTAGATAATATTTACAGAAAGCAAATTTTGAGTCTATTGAGCCGACATTCAAGATTCAAGGGTGAGAGTCAGAGTTCTTTTTGCTCTATCACTCTCATGTACGTTGCCTATGTGATGAGATCTAAGCTCTAGGGTTTGAACATGTATCTTCAATAATTGCAGAAAGTTATAGAGGGCTTTTGGCAACTAATTTTCATTGATCACTCTACAGAGTTTTAGTTGATTTCACAGGCTGGGGAAAAATGTCAGTTTGATTACTAGCCTTTCTTCCTGTGACTTTGGAAGTGGTGAAAAATGTGCATGTCTCACAGAAAGGTCCTTATCGACACAACCAAGAGCCCAAATAGTAAAAGTGTCTCAAAAGTTATGGATAGGTTTTAGTGTTTTTTCAGTGGGCCTGAGCAGAATTGGGAAATCTACTATAGAATTAATTGCTTCTGTTCAAGGTTGAATCTTCTGAGGGCACAATAGGTGGGGCTGCGATTACCAGTCTGACTGGTGTCCTCAGGTCTTCTGAACTGAATAGGAAATGTAGAAATGTACAAAACGCTGCCAGTGACCCCAGTTGCTGTGGTTTCTGCCTCTCTTGCTAAGCAGCATATAAAATAGTTATGACACTGATTTAGATCACAGTAATATACAGTGACATAAAAGCAAATAGTATGTTTGCATGTGGCCCTTTGGCTTTAATGGAGCCCAGAGGGGGTGTAGCAGTCCAAGTCTTAATTATATTATGACAGCAAGGTCTGATAGCAAGAGCCATCTCAAAAGGACAGTACCTGCTGAGAACAGCCACTAAACTAGGTGTAAGATAGATAGAAAATATCTGGAAACAATGGCCAGTGTACTGGCGAGCATGAAGATACCAAGGACCTGTTCTTTCAAGCAGTTTCTTCCAGCAGAAAGACGTTACATTAGCTAGCAGCATTGCAAAGAGAGGACTGTGACTGTTCAGGGTATAACAGTACTTTTTCCCTATTATTTGCTTTGGGGAAAGGAATGATCCCTACACAGACTTTCCATATATTGTAATATGTTCTTTTTTAGGGTCATCTGGTCTGCAATTATTGAAATTCATCTACTGAAAAGCATTGTCAGTTATCTTTTACAAAGAATAACAAATATTCTTTGATAAGAAACCAGTAAAATACAAGCCATTTTTGGTTTTTTTTTTGTTCATTTCTTATTCCCCCTTCCTTCTTTTTTTTTTTTTTCTTTCCCCCTCTTTTCTCTTTTTTTTTTTTTGGGGGGGGGAGGAGGGGGCTGGGGTGTGTGTGTGTATTTTGTTTTGTGTAGGGTTTGTTGGTTGTTTTGGGTTTTTTTTCCATGTGGGAAAGTAGAAGATTGGGAGCAGAAGTGGATAAAGAAAGTGATTTTGGCTGTGAAGTTTTAAAAACAAAACAGAAGATCTTTTAAAACAATGTTAAGCTGCTACTTTTTTTTTTTCTGTCTACCAGATTAAAATGACTCTGAAAATTAATACCTTCAGTGACTTTGAAAATTCTAAAATTCTATGCTTTTTTACCATACAAATTTGACCAAATAAACATAAACACTTATTCTGGTAATAGATATATTCATGATTGTTGTAGTTCATTTACTTATATGTGTAGAGATTTTATGTGTTTTTACCTTGTAAGTGCAGATAAAGTATTTTCTGAATTTAAATAAAACTTCATTTTCTGCAAACATATTTTATTCTATTTTCTCACCAAAACACAATAAAACAAAATACATGAAATATTATGCAGTAGGTAAAAGGAAATATATTTCTAGTCAGATATGAATAACAGATTAGAAGAATCCTTAATTCACTTTTATCTTGCTTTGATCTGAAACCAAACTATGAGCAGCCAGAAACATTAAAGACTGGGAGAAAATAAGCATGACTCATTTTCTTGATTCACATTGAATCGATTTTGTAAGGAAAGGAATATGACCCTGTTTGTTAAGACAGCATTATGTGTACCCTTTAAAATGTTTTGAGTTGATTTCTCAAACGGCACATCTGTGTATCAAAAGAATCTATCACTGTATCAGTGATTCAGCATTAGGCATGAAGCTAAAACTTTCTCTTGTATTCATCACTATCTTACAGTTTTTTTCCTTCTACATAGCAGTTGGCTTAAATCTGCCTTCCAAGACTTAGGCACATATCATGATGAAGGAAATAGAATTTGAATTGAAGTATGCAAGTGAAAAATTTTGCCCTCTGATATATCATTAAACAATATGACATTCAATTAGAAATGGGAACTTGAAATAATATTTATATATTAAGACCACCATTGTCTATGGCAAGGTTGATACCATAATTTTTAGATGTAGAAAAAAGAAGAAAAGGATTTATTTGATATCTTTCTGATCCAAGATGTTCCACTGCATATCAAAATAGCTTTTAAAAATGTATTTGAAAACTACGAGAAGCAAGGGCTCTGCTCTTCCCCATTTCAAATTTAGACAGTGGCAGGAGGATTGTGCTGATGCAGCAGAAAAAGCTTTGGTCTCTTCAGGTTTATTGCCCCGGGGATACTTCCAGCTTGCCACTGGCAGAAGTCAGACTGGAAAAACTACAAGTGCTAGTTTTCTAGGCTCTGCCCATGTTTTGATCAGAGAATAATGTTTTCCACAGTAGATTCTGCAGATGCTTATACTGTAAGTACTCCTACCCATCAGGAAGCTAATTAACACAGGCTTGTCTTGCTAGCTTGACGTTTCAGACTTTAACTTGTTCCACTGATGTGCTTGGGAGCAGCATTGGTTTAGGTAGTTTGGAGTTACAGGCAGCCAGCGTGTCATGCTGTGTTCATGTTTTGGATCTTAGCTTTGCAACTTTTCTTTTTAAAGATAAAGATGAACCTTTAAAAGGTAGTAGCAGTGGTGTTTGGGGAATAATATGAATTTGCTGCTTGCTATCCTGTGCAAGTGTAGCAGTACTGCTTCTCATATATAATCAAGTAGTTCAGGCGTTCATTATTCAGGAATACTGCCATCTATAGCAGGCTGTAAGTGTTAATGATGACAGCTAGTGGAGGTTTGCTTTTCCTTTAAGCTTAGAAACTTGTTTGCTTGAAGCTGATAGTCACTAGTTTTATGTATTTGCACCATAATGCAGAGGAGTAACTAAGAAGTACAACATGCAGACACATTTTTTCTTCGGTTATAGGAAAGTTTAATTGATAATCACTACTTGGGTCTATGATACCAACGTCTAATTAAAATGTGTGCTTAAAAGCAGCTGTAGTAATGCATATATTTGTACTTCATTTCTCAAGCCCAAACATTGCTTTGTCTGCAAAACATAAGACATACTAATCTGAGCTATATGAAGGACCTTACAACAGTTCGATTACTTAGCAGCATGCCAGGTAAAGGTTTACATTTCAAATTATTGCCATAATAAAGTCAGTCTCGGTCCTTTCCTATCAAGTCACTTTGGTTGGACGTGATGGGAAAGGGAATAACGAGAAAAATATTCTGGTTAGGGCTAAGTAAAGCTGTGCATGATTTCTCGGAACACTAGAGGGAGCAAGAAGGTAAAGTTCTTGAAAGAGCAGCTGCTTCCTTGGAGGTTAAATCGTCTGAGAGTAAGTTTGCCATACCAGGCAGGTAATTAAAGCAGAGGCTATTATACCATTAAAAAACCCAACAAACCAAAACCAAAATAAAAGTGATTTCTTACATGTTTTTTATTTGTTTGGGGTTTTTTGGTTGTTTTTTTTTCTTCCCCCCCCCCCCAATACTACCAGCATTCTTTTTTCTCCCCATTTTATGTATTGTTTTGAGGGGATACTTTTGTTTTCATTTCTCTGAATGCTGAGTGTGTGTTCATCTAGGTTAATGCTGATGGACTGCCTGTGATGGAAACCAAAGTCCTTGTTTCTCCTCATCAGAGACCCCTTTAGGCAAATGTTAACCTGCCAAGAGCATGTGCATTCCAAGGAGGATTTGCAAATGAACTAGTTGTTTCCCAAGAACATTTCCTGACCTAAATCTTTCTGCGCTAAGAAAAAAAAAAAAGAAATGGTGTGCACCAAGAGTCTATTACAGATGAGAGAATATTTTCTCTAGTGTTCCCCTTGCCCACTCATATTAACTATTTCTAGAATATGGTAATAAATTCCGGTGAGCATAGCATTTCATTGTGATTATTCACAGAACTGACCCTGTGCCTATAAACAGATGTTTTACCTAAGTGGATTAGGCCACTTGCATGTTCTTCTACATAACAATCTGATGGTAGCCTTGGAAAGCCACAGACATTCAGGGAAATATTCTCCTCTCAATGTGTTGGCTGACTCCTGCTGGGATTTGTGAACAACGTTGCCAGTACAATGAATTGTAAATGCAACTCTACAATACTGAAAAAGCCTATTTTTCATGTGGCACCACAAGCATCACGACAGTAAATACATTTAAGTGCTCTCTTTCCTGTTTTCTTCTATATTTCTAGAAATCTTAAAGCACTGCTTTGGATAAGTGAAGAGCAGGACAAGTTTAGGGATGAAGTTGATGCTTGGTCTAGGAAGCCTGCCTACTCATGCATAGCCTGAGACGACTGTGAGGTTACACCCATTCCTAAGGCCTGTGGGGGAGCTGGGGATAGGCAGGTGGCTGCAGCCCTTGCTAGAGGAATACTATTAGACGCAGAGTGTGTGTAGCAGGTGGTACCCAGTACAGAGAGCTGGACTTCTGTCTGTCCCCTTCTGAAGTCAAACTCCCTTCAGTTGTGCAGGCCACTGTTGTCACGGGTTCACTGGCTATGGGCTGTTTTGAGACCCTTCTGATCATCTGATCTGGCTTCCTGCAAGTAAGATCTCAACTTCTGCACCAAGCCCATAGCTATTTGTTGAGTCACAGCAGATCATAGGAAAAAGATCATAGGACACCTGAGTATCCAGCACTTAGGAGTGGAGGGTCAGCCATGATGTTGGGTAAGCTCTCTCAACCATTAATTACCTTCTGTGTTCAAAGTGCAAGCTTAGCATTGACTCTGAATGTGTCTAACTTTTCTGCTAGTTTATTTTTTTAACACCTCTGATATACCTTTCTTTTCTTTGCTGTCTTCCATCCTTTCACAATCTTGATAGAGCTAAAATGATAAGAACTTTCATTTTCAAGATTTTTTATTTCTTTTCTGTTTTCTGAGGGTTTCTGGGATTCCAACTATTCTAGGAGGGCAGCTTCTATAAATATTTGTATACTGTATACTTTTTTCTGTAAAACAGATGTTACCTTCCCTGCAGTTTTCCAAATGAAGTGATTGAAATAATTGGACAAGAAGCCTTAGATGAAATAGGTCTCAATATTTGTAAATTATCCCAGGTAATAATGAAAGACTCCCTACTTGAATGTACTTACAAACTCTAATTCTTTTTTCAAAGCCAGAGAATACATTTTCTTTATGCATTTTCATTATAATTTTAATTAAATATTTTTTCATAAGTGCAGGGTTTTTTTTTAATTATCTATTTCTCATAGAGGAAAAAGGAACCACATTTTACTTTCAAATGTTCTGATTAAAAAAGAAAAATAGAAGAGTTTTCAAATATCCTGGTATGAACTCATAGCAGTTGCTGACTCTGGAGTAATTCTACATTTGCATAATGTTGAAGATTGGAAAGGTCTGAATATAACAGTTGTGAGAGGGAAGAATTTCTGTTTATTGAAAGTCATGAAAATTGGGAAAGTTGGCATGGTCACATGCCCTCAATTTATTGCTTTCCCACTTGTGATAAGGAGCCATAGAAGCAATAAGTGAGGTGGATCTATTGGCGAAATTACTTCTGGTTTTGTGTAATCTTTTTATATACTTACACTTACAGAGCAATGATTAAGTGAACGTGATTTCTTAAAAATGGGTAATGTTTTAGCTCATCTTATTGATATTCCAGATATGCTGCTGTTTTGATAATTATGCAACTATTGTCAAAGACTTTTAGAAAGAGGAATTTAGCCTATTTTTTTCCTGGAAAAATTCAGCCTTCAGAGTCTCCACTTGTATAAAAGCTGCAGGTGTTTAGCACTTATTAAAATCAGGCAATTCATCTATGATCGAAAAAAGTACATGCTCAGCCTTTTTATCTCTATACAGTATTGAATAAAGTTTTGCCACAGACTTCAAAGATCCAGCCCAGTGTCCCTTCTTTTGAGTTATTGAAAGAGAAAGGAATAGCTCTTGATTTCTTTTATATGTATATAGGCAGATATATAGATTGGATTAGCTTAGTTCTGCTTGAACATTTGACATCAGAAGTGCTTCCTTCCTCTTGCGGTTGTCTATGACAAGCTGGGAAATGGATAGGTTTTTACTTAAGGAAGATCCTCTCTTTAACAAGATAAGTATTCTGTGTGCTCTCTTTTGATGTCTGAGACAATAGTTGGATATGCCTTTTAAAAATATTACTTTCTTTTGCTGCCCTGCTTTGATATATGAAGGGAGTGAATGGAAGTGAGTAAGAGGCTAACATGTCCAGCCCACAGCATCCTGGAGAGACAGCACTGCTTCTCATTTGAAATGCAGAGCCCTTTCTGGTCGGCTCAGTTCACGGAAATAAAACATGGCACTCGTGTACCAGTCCCAGGATAATGGGTGCTGCAGTGCTTAAGCTGTTCACAAAGCATTAGAGAGTGCCTTTTCCCTGTGCAATACCCAAAATTTAAAGCATGGAACTACCTTGGCTTTCAGATGCTGTGCCATCCATCACTGCAGATTTGCACTATTTACCATAGAAATAGTCAAGCTTTGGCTTTATTTGCCTCATACTTCAGGTGTCTTAGACTGTGTTTCTAACACTAAGCTCTGCCAGCATGCCCAAGTTGAATGAGGATGTGAAGCTCCATCTGAGATGTTCAAGGCCCCAAGTGCAGATGCACGTACTCCAGTGAAAAGCAGCTGCTGTTGGTATAGCTTCTGCAAGGTGGGAGTGAGGTATTTCAGCTGAACAAAGAATAGCTTTGCCACCACAGCTGGACCTCTGGGCAAGTCAGGTCTGGGCGCTATGTTTTTCCTATAGCTATGAAGTCTTCTAAACGTAGACAGGGATTTTGATACATTACACTTTTTTTTTTGCTGTTGTATAATAGCCTATTATTTACCTAGTGCCAGCAAACCCCCGCAAAATTGCTAGTAATGTATACCATATTTTGTATTTTCTCTCTCTCATGATGGTACACTATACAATGGGAGCATTGATAAATATTCTGTAAACAATATGTACCAATTACCTTGACAATAAAAGGCAACTAGCAATTTTTCCTGAACTGTTTTTGGCATCAAAGAAGGCACAGTCTGAAGAAAAGTTTTTACTAAAGAAAAAGTTTCACTTATAGCAGAATCGTTACTATTTTTCTTACCCACTTCTGCTAAAGGCATTTGCCAATACCTTTGATCTGTTAATGTTCACCACAAAGTTCCTCAGCTTCGTCAGATTAGTATGACATAACATTTAACCAACAGTGAAAAGCGTCAAAATGTGAGTTTTCTTTAATGATTGTGAATGAAAATGGCAACCTAGAGTTTCAGGGTTTTTTTGACTAATTTCATGCATGATTTTAAAAAACAGTTTTCTCAATAAAGAAGAGATGCCTGGAACCGTAAGTTTATAGTTGTTTGAAGGTAAAAGTTTGTCTTGCATTTAACAGATTAGCAGTCTGGCTATGATTGAAAAAGAATGAATTTTGTAAATTTGCAGAGAGAAAGTGATACAGTATTGATGGTTGCAGGTAGCTTAAAGTCACATCAGTGCTCTTAAACTGTGACTTCCTGCCTATTTTTGCCACAGTTTGTAGTGGACAGACCTCCATTTCACTTCCACTCCATGGAAGTGAAACCATATAATCAGTTTTATTTCAGTAGTTTAGTAAATAAAATTCAAGTTCCCAATGGCCTCCCCTCTCCTCTCTTCCAGTTTATTCTAGCGAGAGTGGGAGTAGTTACACTGAAGGTGTGTGTAACTAAAGGGGAAATGGTATGAGACCCAGCACCCAGCATATCAGGGGAGATGTGAAACACTTGTCTTCCCTAGTTGACTAGTGGCAATGCACATGCATCTGCTAAAATTAAATGTGGGATTTATTAAACCTAAACGGAGCACCTTGAGTTTTGATGATTAAGTGCATGCTTATGTCCCAACTTACTGCCTACAGACCATGCCCAGAAAAGACTTTTCAAACAGGCTGGAGTGCTGAATTTGAGAATCCCCTCCGATGATGTTGACAAGGGTCACATTCTGAAGACATTAAATATACCCCAGGATTTCAGTCAACCTTGAAAAGGGTACAGTGCCAGGGAGTGCCCAGGTTAGAAGACCAGCTGGCTAGCTCTCCTTCTGTAAGTTTTCTCTGGCTATTGTTGTTGTGGATTTGCATGGTTAACGTTTTTGGTGCATTTAGACACCAACAGGTAGGTAGTATGCAGAATTTAGGTTTATATAGGAGAGATGAAAATGAATTTCCTCTTTACTTAATTTTGCTTAATTGTGCTTAGAGTTTTGGAGATTAAAATAAATAAATAAATAAATAATTGCTTTTAAAAGAGCTTCTCCATCAAGTTTGTAAAGATACATTGACCCCTCAGTTAATTCATTTGCAATAATTATGGACAGCATTCTACTTTGTGGCTCCACATGTACAAAGGACAAAGGACAAGAGCTGTTTATTTACTTTCATGACCCTCATTTCCTAGAATGGTCATCCTCACACCGAGACATGGCTTGGAAGAAAAGGCCTTCCTGGGATTAGCAGTGTTTTGAAACACCTCTTTGATGTTTTGGAGATATTCATGAAGATGACTTAATCGGCCTCCAACTAAAATATTCTGAGTACCTATGTACTCCATCTAGACCTCTTTTCTCCAAATATACAGATCTTAAATTCTGAACTGCGCCAGAGTTACTTACTCAAAGTGTATGGTGTGGATATCCCCCATCATTTTTTATTTTGCAACAGCTACTTGGCCTCTGTGAGACTTTGGCATCTGTTTAGCATTGATGCTGTATATATGTCGGAGGTTTTTTGCCACATCTATAAAATCTTTGTCAAGAATATGATACTGAAAATAGTCAAGGAACAACTAACTGAACAGTACTGGAACACAGAACACAGAAAATACCCTGATCTCAGAGATGATTAAATGAACAATTCTACATTTAAAAGAGTATTTTTCTTGCTGTTATCATAAAAAATAAACCTTAGAAGTGCAATTCTATCTTTTATAAAAGGGTTTTATTGTCCCTAATTTCAAGACAAAATAATTGAAATACCAAGGGAAGAGTTGAAGAAAAGTGTAGTGGGAGCTTGAAAGAGCTTTTTGGGGTGAGCAATTACATAGAAGTATGATTTCAATTTAAAAAGTTATCTGTTTGTATAGTAAACAGAATATTGTGTGGCCTTATAGAAGTTTGTATATGGAAGTGGTTTGAGATGGAAAAATAAGCTTTTGAAATACTGAAAATGAAACCAAGTGTGCCCATCAAAGGGAAAACACAGGATGATATCAAAAAAGGTCCAATAACATGAAGGTATGTAAAAGATATAAAGTTGCTCTGCCTATCAAAGTGTTTTTTGTGTATCTGGCTTCCATGACGGGACATGCTCACTAAGAAAAGAATAATTTTCTGTTCTCTCTGAAAAGTACCAATTCTGGCAGGCATGGAGGCACTCTCTCATGTCATTTTCAAGAGGGTAATTGCTGTTCTGTATGAACAAAACATTTTAAAAGAGACGGCAATCAGGGCAATTCTATGAAGCCTGATGCTGCATGAGTCCTTCCTAGATGAAGTTTAAGAGCATTGGCTGTCTGTCCTCCAGTTTGTGAGTTAGACATGAGCAGGAAAGATGCTCAGGGCCTTCCCTTTGCTTGGGACCTTCATTGGCTCCTGCACAGTCCAGCTCTGCATGTAACTTCTGCATTCAAAACGGTTTTATGGTTACAAAACCAAGCACTGAGGAATTAAAGGAGGGTTCCTTTGTGAATCAGGCTAACCGAGATCAAACTTCAATAAGGTAAATTTTGGAAGCACTGTTCAGGTCTAATGCCTTAAAGCTCTTTTGTCTTATAGTAGCTTTGTGTTTAATTGATTAGCCGCCTGTCCTAGGCAGGGATCTCGTAGAATAGTTACTAAGGGATTGTGTCATGAAATAATTGGAAAGACAGTTCCTACTACAACAAGAGACTTAGCTTGTGGTAAAATTACTGATTTGTGCATATTGGTAAGAGGACTCAATGTGTCAGTAAGAATCACAGCTGCTAAATTCTCTATAATCCTCTGATTGTCAAGGGTGCATACCTGGTGATAGAAGAAGGAAGGTTTAGGAGAGGGAAGCCTTTCATGTGTGCAAGAGAGAAAACTTTGAAACATGGCCTATGAAGATGAGACTTGTATGCCTGACTTCTAAAGAATGTCTGTTAAATGCCTTCTTGGTTACATTTTCACTCCTCTAGGTTCACTTTATTTTGACATGCAATTCCCCCTATCCCACTTTGTCTGTTCTTGTTTTTCTGCATTCATATTTCAGGATCTAATTTGAGTTGGAAAAGACCTGAGGACATCTCTAGCCCAATATCCTAAACAAAGCAGCGCCAGCTAGGTCAGGACAGGTTACTTAAGACTTTTTTGGTCAGGACTTGAAAACCTCCAGGGATGGAGGCTAAACAACCTCTCTGGGCAATTTGTTTTAATTCCTGAGTGTCCTCAATGGTGAAAAAGCTTTTCCTTATATGCAGTCTGAACCTCTCTTACTTAAATTTATGCCTGATGTGTCTCTTCCTTGCAGTATGCAAAGCCTGGCTTTGTTTCCTGGATGACCTCCCTGTAGATGCTGGGGGACTGCTATCAGGTACCCCGCTCACTGAATCTATCTCTTCCCCACAATGGACAAGCCCAGGTGCCTCACGTTCTCCTGAAAGGGCAAGTGCTCCAGCTCCCAACTAGCTTGGTGGCTCTCCCCTGAACACACTCCAGACATTTTATCAATGTCTGCCTTGTACTGAGTGAAGGCACCAACACTGGATACGGTATCTACATGTGGACTAATGAGGGGTATAATCCCTTCCGGTGATCTCCTGGCTACGCTGCTGTTCATACAGCCCAGGATGCTGTTGACCATCTTTACTGACAAGGCATGCGGCTGGCTCCCTTGCAGCTTGCTGTCTGCCACGATACCCAGGGTCTTTTCCGCAGACCTGCTCCCCAGCAAGCTCATTGCCAGGCTGTGTCATTTCAGGGGCTCTTTTCCTGGTGTGGGGCTGGGCATTTGTCCCTGTTGAATTGCACGAGGTTCCTGTTGGCCCATTCCTCCAGCTTCTCTGGGTCCCTGTTAATGGCAGCTCTGTCCTCAAACATTTTAGCTGGTCCCTCCAATTTGATGTCATCTAGGAACCTGATGAGAGTGCACTCTATTGCCTCCTCCAGGTCATTAAGAAAGATGTGAAACAGAACGGGTCCCAGGATAAATTCTTGTGATACTCCACTTGTTATTGGCCTTCAGGCAGCATATGATCCATTAACCATGGCCCTCCAAGTCTGATCATCCAAACAATTTTTTACCCATCTACTTGTTCACCCATCCAGACTATAAGATACTAACTTGGATAAAAGATTACTGTGGGAGAATATTGAAGATTACTGTGGGAGAATATTGTGTGTGTTTAGTCTTGCTAAAGTCAGGGTAAATGACATCCGTTGTTCTTTCCTCCTCCACATCTCCAGTCATTTTATCGTAGAAGGCAACTGGGCTCCTCAGGCATCGTTTACACTTGGTAAATCCATGGTGAATGTTCTGAGTCATCTTCTGTTGTGGTTTAACCCCAGCCAGCAACTAAACACCAGACAGCTGCTCGCTCATTCCACCCTGCTGGGATGGGGGAGAGAATCAGAAAAGTAAAAGTGAGAAAACTCGTGCGTTGAGATAAAGACAGTTTAATAGGCAAAGCAAAAGCCGCACACGCAAGCAAAGCAAACCAAGGAATTAATTCACTACTTCCCATCTGTCCAGGTGTTCAGTCATCTCCAGGAAAGCAGGGCTCCTGCTCATGTGTAACGGTTACTTGGGAAGACAAACGCCATCACTCTGAAAGTCCCCTCCCTTCCTTCTTCGCCCAGCTTTATATGCTGAGCATGACGTCCTATGGTATGGAATATCCCTTTGGTCAGTTGGGGTCAGCTGTCCCAGCTGTGTCCCCTCCCAACTTCTTGTGTACCCCCAGCCTCCTCGCTGGTGGGGTGGGGTGAGAAGCAGAAAAGGCCTTGAGTCTGTGCAAGCACTGCTCAGCAGTAACGAAAACATCCCTGTATTATCAACACTGTTTCCAGCACAAATCCAAAACATTGCCTCATACTAGATAACTATGAAGAAAATTAACTCTATCCCAGCCAAAACCAGCACACCTTCTCATTTGTGGGCACATAAATGTGTCCCTCTAATGAGAAGAGGGAAACTGGTCCTTTTGAAACTAAGGCTGGCCTCTCACAGAGTCAGTGAAACTGGGTGGTGTCTGTGTTCCTATTAAGGGCAAGATACTGCACGTTTCAAGTCAGCAGGAGTTTTAGCAGTTATTTAAGTGGAAACAAGTCAGACCCATAAACTAGAAATGGGTTTGTTTGTTTGTTAATAAAAAAACCTTTCTGAGTTAATCATGGTATAAGACTGAGGACAAGATTTTTTGATTGGTTGGTTTTTTAGACAGAACCCATAGACCAAACAATAATAAAGAATGATGTCTTGCCCTGGGAGCTGCTTCACCCAGCTACTCTTTGAATTGAAGTTCATACACAGTGGAATGCATTAGGAACTAACCATAAAGAACACTAGGAATATTTCTTTTATCATAGTTGCACCTGCCTTAAGCGCACAACAGTTAAGGTTATAGCTGTGCCTTGAAACTCAGTCTAGGGGGGTTCGAATTCAGTAGAACTCAGCAGTTAGGAGATGCCTCGATGGTCAAATCTGGCCTGCCCTTCAAGATACCTTCAGCAGCAGTATTGAAAGTGTTGCATACAATTTATTTTTCTGTCTTGCACCCTAGTGCAAAAGAAAACGGCAGTGAGACACACCAGCAAGGTAAGTTACTGCTTTGTCTTATTGACTAATAAAGTAATCCTTCCTTTTTGTTGTGTATTTTCTTTTTTCCCTGTTGCCTATATTTGATTCTCACGTGTTATTTCAAGTTAGATTTAAACTGTATGCTAATACATTTCCTAAAAAGGGGTGCTTTCTTTGCTACATAACCAAGGAGTTTTGTGCAATTTTTAGTGCTCAGAAGATATCTGTGTCCTATACATGCTATCATATTCCACAGCTGGTACAGCTTTAAATCACTTGACCAAAAGGATGCTTATTGCCAGGGGTAAAGCCTGTGCTCCACATGACCACACACATCAGAAACATTTGATATGGATTTCTACCTGCCTCTTGACTATATACTAATCTGGTGATATTAAAGAACTTGACATCTTTCCTTACTCTGTCTCAGATTCATCTAATCTAATTTGACACACTTAGCTGCAAAACTTGAGTTAGAAACATGGTCACCTTAGAGTGGCTTGCAATCAGTACAAAGAGATAAGCAAATCCCAGGAATGATTCAGTCCATCTCTCTTTATCTGTCTGTTGCTAATATAGGGAGTTTTGTTTAGTTAGGCTCCTATACATGTGCCTCACTGAAGTAAACGTGTTTGTCCATGTTTTCATTCAATCTTGGGCAGACTTTGTTGCAAACAAGGAATTACAAATTATTTCAAGCAGTTTCAGTCCTTTGAAAGATTTAGGATTTTTTCCCCCTCTTTTAGTATGTTCTTGCAAGAATGAGGGGGGGGGGGAAAGAAGAAGAAAGATATTTTGATGAGCAAAAAGTTCATTGAGCAGATTTTAATTTTCTGTTGTTGTTTTTAATGACTTTCTGACTGGAAGTCATTAAATGCTCAGAAAGCTCAAAAATGTGCAAATCCAAGAGCTATTCCACAGCTATGACTGGCCAGAAGGTGATATCAGGAACCCTCAAGATACCACTTTGGTATCCTAGACTCAGCACATCCCCTTGGCTTCCCATTGCTTTGCTTTGGACTTCAGAACTGAGTGGAAATGCAGATAAAAATTCAGGATAAGTGCAACAATGGACTTCAAGGTATAGTTTGGTTCTGCAGACAACCAGACTTATTCAGAGATGATAGACTTTTTTTTGAGGTATACCCTTTCTAGTTACATGGCCATGGTAATGGAGGAACTAGTGACAGCTGGGAAGGAGTGAGATGTTTCTTATAATAGACTATTGCGTACAGCTGGAGGGAAAAGCTTCAATAGAGACCTTGCACAAGCAGAAAGATGTCTTATAGCCTGCTCTGGACAAGGGAGAAAGACAGGATTTATATGTGGAAGTTTTGTTCAGTGTATTTGGTTTAAAGGGTAAAGCTATACTTGAGAAGGCTTTAGGCGAGGTGCAAATCTCTGTTGGACTGACAAACTGGTTTATGGCAGGTCCTCTCAACTTTTTAGTTGTATGCTCAGTGCATTGTAAAAGTGCAAAGCTGATGTAAACTGCAGCCTGTGGGTGTTACTTGGTGTTTTCAGAGTAATTATAGCCAGCACAAGTCTACTCAGATATAGGAATAAGTGAAGCAGGAGATCTGATGTAAAAGGGTATCCAGGTTTCAACTCATTATCACCCAGCATTCAGCTCTAATATCTTTGTGAGGTACAGAAGCACTGTTGTTTTCAACGTACTGATGATAAGTACACTAAAGTCTAGAAGTATTAGGCTGTTTATGCTAAATCCCACAGTGAATCTGCAGAAAAGCATGAAGAGAACTTGTGAGGTCAGCTCTGGGCCTTCACTCTAAGATGCTGCATCCCTTTACTCAACTTCCTAAAAATGAATTCTTCCCAATCTAACACAAGCTGTGATTTCCCTAATTTGATTCCATTGTTTTTTCCTGTCCAATCCTCCCACCCTCCTAGTGCCTTGATCAGCTGAGCTTCCAAAATCAAAAGGAAATTGATGAAATTTCAAAAAAGCAAGAGCATGTTGTATGCTATATACAGTATACTTTTTTGGAACTGTGATACCAAATACAGAAAATAACCTTGTTTCTCCTCTTGCTAGTTTAAGTTGAAGCTATAATGTAAATTGTGGTATTTATGTACAGTGTAACTTTTGCTGCCATGTAAAGACAAATTAATACTGTCTTTATAGTACAGTACAAGTTCTGGCACTGCTCTATGCTTTGATAGAACACAAGTGAACCCAACATCATACATGCTATTTCTCTATTTGCTGCTGCATATCTCTGAATTACTTGGACAAAAAAAAAAAAACCAAAACTTTGAGTCCCTGCAGAATCCCATAATCCTCATAGCATAAGCCCCAAGAATTATCAGAATTTGAAAGAGTGCAAGTATATTTGATGACTAGCCTTTTCAGCAGTAGTATCTTCTTAACAGAATTTTTGTGTTATCCGCTATTGGAAAAACACAAGAGATGCTTCAAACGGCTGTCCCCTAGTGCACATAGGTTAGCTATTCACAAAAATATTTGGAGTTGCAACACACTGGTAGTTATCACTGGGCATTATTAGTCCTTTATAACTGTACCCAAACATAAACCTGAAAAATATAAATTTTAGCAAATTCTGTGGCACTACCTGAAAGCATAGTATTTCTCATAAAGTGCAGCAGTGGTCTCAGGCTGCATACCCACAACATGATAAAGAAAGTCATTTGGTTTAAACTGAACCAGTTCAACTTATCTTTAGTTGAGGTAATTTTTTGACTCAGCTAATCATCCTTCCTCTGGGCTAATTTTCTAACATTGCTCTTTATTTGCTCTCTACAGCTGTACTTAGGAAAGGAAGAGACACTAACACATAGTTGTATTTTTCTCATTTATTCCTTTAAATGAAGTTAAAGAAACTCTCAATGTTAAGGAGTGAAAAATCTCAGGAAGTGTTTTCATTAAAACTCTGCTGGCAGCAACAACTGTGCCTCTGGCGTTGAAGGTTGTCTGTGTGTTGCTCAGTCCTCAGTTGCTCTAACAGACTTATAATTTCTTCTTGTTGAAGTGATTCAATGCGAGGAAGCAATTTACTTTCTTTTGTATATTCTGACATTTTATAAATTATTATTTTTCCATATAATACTTTTAAGGCCTTATCGTAATATTGTCAGTGTATTTAAAAGCTTTGAAAATACTAAGGCAAGGAGAGATGCTGCGGAGATAAAGTTTTACTTGTAAGATCATTCTATACTTGCTTTCTGTATTTTGGCGCTTACAGAAGAATTTCTACTCCTTTGTTACCTGACTTGAAGGCATGCACCTACTAATGGAAATGGCTGATTCCTTTTTGCGTAAGCATCTGGTTCTGAAAATGCCACCTGAAAGTCCATCATGGAAAAGAGGAGAAGGAACCATTTTGAGAATCCAGTGACATCAGGTTGGGCCACAAAATTGTAAGGTAGAATGTAGATGAATATCCCATTTCTCCTGCTAGCTGTTCTGACAAATGCATACATTGGTAAACCTTCAGCTAGATTTCTTATCCTTTTAGGTATTTTCATATGTTCTCAAGGAACCTTATAGATACCAAGAGGAGGAGACTTCTTTATTACAGACTAATGGCAAGAAGCCTTCCTCTTCTCTTAAGCCATTTCTTTAGTACGTTATTATATTGCATACAATCATATTCTTCAACTGGCAAGTTTTATTGCATTAGTTTTTTGGTAAGATCTATGAATAATTCTTAGGCATTGAGACATTTTCCTCTCCAGATTTTCTGTTTGTCAGTGTAAAATACCTTACTTAAGGTGGTTAATAATTGGGGTTAGTAGGTTTAACTCTTTGTATATGCAAGAACCATTGGCAAATAATTCTGGATATTTAAGAATACTCTCTGGAAATGTTGGCACATTCAGAATACTGTGATTCACAATAATTGGCTGTTTTTAATCAGGTCCATAAAGTACTATTGTTGTGATACATGACGTCCCAAGGGAAACTACCACTGTAACTGCAGCTTCTCTGTATGCAGTTGGGTGCTCGCTATTCCTTATATTCATGAATTTTTGTAGTCAGCAACAGATCAGCAATTCTGTAGTGTGTGCTGGCTTTCTACAGGTTTTTCATCTTGAAAGTGTATTTTGTGCTGCAACATCAGCATTGGGCAGAGGGGAAGTGGAAAGCTTTCATCTTGTACGCAGAGACAACATATTGTATTGTCTTGCTTGCCAAAGAAACTGAGAAGTGGTGAAGACTCAGGAAGACAGAACTGATAGGAGGGAGGAGACCCAAGGAAACCTTGTGAATGCACAACAGTTTGATACCCAAGGCAGCAATTTTTGAGTTATTTGTGCTGGTATCTTTAATTTGGGAAAGCTTAAAGCAAAATAAAGACAGAATACAAAGCGTTTACAGGAATCTAAAAAAGGGAAGGTCTGAGAATGCTGTTTCTGTTTGCTACTTACTCCTGATGATACATTTTGTAAGCTGGGTAGGCCTCTCTTTCTCTAAGTGGAACCCTCGTCATGGTGTACAGGGGTCTTAGTGTGAGCAGTGCTGTAGGCTGAGGGGTTTTCTTTGTGGGAATGAGAAGGTTTGTATATGGAACTTATATAAAGTTTTATATATATATACTCTCACTCACACATTATGTATGTAATGAGAGACAGGGAGAATATATAAAAATATACAGAGATATGTATAAATCTTTGCCTTCTATATTGTGGCAGGATTTATTAAAAAATGTCCACAATAATTTAAATTCAAAGGATGAGAAATACAGCATAGCCCCTGTCCATCTAATTGTAGCAGCATCAGAAATGTTTCTTAATAATACCAAATAGCAAACCTAAGATTTATTTCAAATACCAAGTCTACTGAGTTTTTCAGAGTTAGACCAGAAAACCACTTACATGATTATCCTCACATCCGTGCCCCAGACATGTATGCATGCATACCACTAGAACTCCTCAGTATTTCAGTGAACCCTGGAAAGGTCTGCTAAAATATGCTGATGACAAACAAACTTCTTGTTTGTCAGATATGCATAGCTGTATAAATACTTTGCTGGTATGTCTGAAGAGTATTTGACATGCTGACGGCTTGAATTAAAGCTAAGATGGAAGAGGAGCTGACTACGTTGCCAGGGGAGCAAAGCACTCTTAATATTTTAACTTTTCATACTCCTTTCAAAGCAAATCTTCATAAGGAACTTTGTTTGTGTACACAAAATTATAGCTAGTTGTAGATACAGGTGGCAATGCTTTATTCTTGCAAATGTAGTTATGAGCACTTCAAGAGTGCTAACAATTGTGCCTGGAATTATTTATATTTCCTGTTACTCAAATTCATATGCTCTCATGTTCCTCAAGTAAAATAGTTCATACTGTACACATTTTTATAAACTCAGGTTGAGATCCAAAAAATCCACACAGTAGTTTGCTTGTAAAAATTATTTGGCAATGTAGAACTTTGTTTCCTCCAGTTGTAAAGTGAGTCACACTACTGTGTACAGTTGTTCTTGGGTGAATATTTCTGTTATTGAAACAGCACCACCAACAACTACAAAGTCCCTGGCACATAAAATGCCCTGGTGTCCTGTGAAAGTACAGTAGCACAGTCGTGTCAGGGTTCAAAAAGGACAGGCAGGTTAGGGGCTACGGGAACCAGCTGACAAAAAGTCTGAATAGATTTGCCCAAGTGTATACTGATATTTTAAATGGTCCCCTGAAGGAAAGTACATTTTTCTCAAGTCCTAAAGCTTCCTTAAGTTTCAGTCTGTACCCTGGGTTCTTTCATGTGACATAGGTTCAAATAATGTTGAAGCATCTGTCCCTGCTCCTTCAGCATTTTCTGAATGAGGTCCATTGGTTTACTTTTCAAAGAATAATGGCCTTGTTTCTTTACATTCTCTATTTTGGCTAAATTCACAGAGTCCCTCAATCTTTCTGCCTGACATCTGCTCTAATTTTTCCTTTGATTGTAAATTTTATTGCCCAAACTTCCTACTCGTATAAATTAATGAAGTCTTACTGACTTCAAGGGAATAATGCTGGTTTACAGCAGCTGAGGATTTGGCATTATGTCTTAAATAAACATGTAAATGAAAATCAGGATGCTGCTATTGGCTACGCCATATCCCAAGAATGCTCTTGAAGATATTTATTTTTCCCATGTGTGTTGTTGCATGGGTTTTTTTCATTGTTTCAGCCAGTATAATCTATAGATCTCTCTCCTTTATTTGCCTCATTTTCAGAATATGCAAATTAGGAATAACAATTTTTTGTCATGCTATTTTTCTCTGTAGTAAATTGTCTCTCTAGATGCTTGCTTCCCATCGTAAAATAAGTGAGATTAATCATCTTCTGGGAAGGTGTAGAATGTCTCCATCATCTCTAAAAGGAGCGTAAATGATTAATTTAGACTGGATAGGGAAAGTTAAGTTAAATGAATTCTGCCTGTAGTGACTATCTACCTTTACTGACTTTGTCAAATGGTTCTTCTTTGAGCAGATATTGATATTTTGAAACTCAGAGGAAGGCACTGAGTGGTTTTATGTTTCAACGGTACGCAAAAAAAGAAGGTATAATATGTATTCTATGATTCTATGATTCTGAAAGTATATGTTTACCATTGGGCTTATGAAAAGTACAATTCAATCTGCACCACTAGTTCCTGTTCCTTTGGCTAATCTCTGTTTATTGATGCTTCAAAACATTTTGCACTGTTAGAGGTGTACCTGAACAACTTGGCTGAGGCTCGTATCTTGCCCACAGTATTCCATTTGCTTAAATTATAGTTTCCTTCTTTCTTTTTTTAAAATAGGATATTAAGGAGAATTATTTCAGTTGTGGCTTGATACCTAAATCTTCAAACTTGCAGTTACACATTTTCCTTTACTGTTTGATAGTCTGTTACAGGGCTGTCCCATTCTGCATTTGCCGTTAGTCACTAACCTAAACAGCATGATTATGTAGGGAAGTCTCAAAATAATGGGATCTGGAAAGGTCAGTAGCAGAGAAAAGTTCCCGTATATGAGGCATTTGCAAACAAGAAATGAAAGGTATCAAGTGGAAACCCTGTAAATAGGAACATAATTAAAAGTGCAGATGGAAAAAATAAGGGAAATAGGTCAGGGATGATTCTATTGATGCAGCCAGAGAATAACTGATGTGGGTACTAGAGGCTCTGTCATTTCCATGAAGAGCTTTATCCTACAAAGCCAGCAAAAAATAGAGTTGAAAGTGCAAGCAGCATTGAGTGGTTTGGAGCATGTTTACATTTCAGAGAGATAAACAAGGGCAATGTGTGTCTGCAGTCAAGAGTTTAAAACTGCAGCAAGAAGAAATCTGGAGTATAACTTGTAGGACACTATTTGTCCTCCTCTTTTTAATCAGTCACTTTCCAATATATATGATGCCAAAAGTGTAGTTGAATTGGTGTTTGTTCCCAAATAGTTGACCTCGTGCTGTGTAAAATGCGTCTTTTAGAATGGTGTAATTAGTCTGGTGTGATAACGCAGCTGAAGATTTTGAAAATCTTTTCCTCAAAGCTGTTGTTTTCTTCTGTTTTTAGATAGGACAGACAGGGATGACTCATGGGTGTTAATTTGGGTTTAAGGCTGTATTTTTAAACCTCACTCTCCAGTTTGTAAGTGCTCAGAGTCTGTGCAGGAGTTCAGACCTGCTGCTGTTTAGGGGTTATTTGTATTCACAGCATATTCTTGTTTCAAAGGACAGCATCAGTCAGGGCGTTGTTTTGAGTGGACATATGTCAGTTTGACTGAAAGTGTCCTAACCTGCACATTCACCACTTGAACTATTTCAGTGGTTCTAATTTAAGTTTCTCTCCATGTGCATTCAGGTGCTGTTACTTACGTTGTCTTGTCTCTGATAGATGTTTGCTTAATGTACGTATGCTTTTTCGTTGGGTAGTGGATATTAAGACAGTTCTCTATGCTTGCAGTTGCTTTGAGCTACTTCAGTAATGCAAAATGACGATAAAATTTTCTGGAACAGATCTTGGGCCCCCAGAGTTCCCTTTGCACAGGGAAATATGTTGGCAGCATAGTGTTTGCCCAATAGAAGCAGTGAATTACAGGTGGTCAATGGCATCAGAAAATTCACAGAAAATTGCACTTCAGTGTTCCAAAGGCTAACATGCTTCTAAAAATGTCTAGGTAATTTCTGTAGATATGTGAGCTGTTTGGATAATTTATGTTCAGCCAGAAACATTTATTAATTCTGAATATATTATTCACTATGAATAATTCTCATCACCACTCTTCTGTTGCAGCAGTCATCTAAACTTAATAGGTTTTTTTTTCTAATTAAGCTTTTGTTTATTGTCCACATTTAGGCAGGGGTGAATTTGTCCTTCCATCACTTGAGAAATATATTTCATTCTGAAATTCAAGTGTTCTATCTTTTCTTCTCTCCTTCCGCTCCCCATTTCTGATCAATATCCTTTGTTTCTTCCTGAACTCATTATTTTAATGCTTTACTAATTGTCAGTCCAGATCATTTGATAAGTAGGCTTAAAATTGTTCAAAATCGATCAACACTATAGCTCTGACCAGCACTTTAAAGTTCAATCATTGATTCTAACCTAAGTCTCTTCAATTACAGTGCCTGTCACTTCAGGTTGTCAGTTAAGTTTGTATCTATTACAAAGAAGTTATGTTAACTTTGAAAGTCCTTTGTATAGGCAATTTTTCTGTCCAGTCTAATTTTTTTCTCTGTTTTTCAGGAAGTTGAATTGTTATAGGAATCCTCCCTATGTGTTCACGGACAAAATATGAAGCCTGTCTTCTCAGTAAGCATAGAATTCTTGGACCTAGCACATTTGGGGAGAAGAAAGTATGCTTCTTCTTAAATAATTTTAATTATCAGAGCCTTTGAAAGCCCCTTGAGACCCTGCTTGTGTTTCTTCATTTTAGCTCACTGTAAGCTTTCTCTTTTTGTCACAAGTCAATTCTGTGTTTTCTACAAAGGATTTCTCTTGAATGTCTGGTGAAAAACAGCACACTTTTTGACTATTATGAACATTATTTTTCAATGAATAGCAACAGCTGCTGAAAGAATTTGTCTATTTAAAGTTAAGCTTGAAAACAGTCTTTAAAGTCTTTTCTTCCAGTCAGTAATAGTGCTTACAGTGGTTGATGTATGCATGTATGTGCATGCTTGTGTACATAAATTAGAACTGTTCATATATTGCTAGACAGAACAGACAGCTTTTATGCTTTTTGGCTCAGTATGACAATGCTGAAATTAACCTACAGTTAATAATCAGACTTATTTTTAGGAGCTAGGGACAAGATTGGTCATCTCTGACCAATTCACATATTTCCCTTATAAGCAGTAACATGGAAGGTAGAAAATATTCACTGGATTTTTCTTCTCATCATTCTTAAATGTTAACTCCTGAAATTTGGATTTAATATTCATAGGTCTCTGAGTTCAAATTCCAGTATAAGTAATTGCTAGAATAACCTATAGAAACAATTATAATCACCAACAAAAAGCAATTAATTGATTGATTACTTTTGTTTAAATTTATTTCTTAAGGCAAGAAATGTTTTAATCTAGTCTCAACTATGTGTAAAGCAAAACTATGTGTAAAACTCAATTATATAAAAAAGACAACATAAAGAAGCACTGTTGAAAATAAGTAAGAAAAAGAAAAGATCATACGTGTGGCTTTCAAAAAATTGTTCATGTACAGGATATGAAAACCAGATAGGCCTAACTTCTCATTAGTGTTTTTTTCTGTAACTCATGGTGCTCCAGAGAAAATAATTGTCATGAGATTGGTCTGAGAATAATAAACCTGAAGATTTCTCATTCCCTCCCATAATATTTAAATTTGGAGTACTAAAGAATTACTTTACAAAAAAAGCACTGTTATATGGTGCAAAGGTGACCAGCTTCCCATTTCTTCCCCTTCCCTTCACATCAATTTTGAGAGAAGAAACATTGCATTTCCCTGATAAATACAAAAGGGAGATGAAAGGTGTCATGGAGGCAATGGAGATAGATATATTATTAACAGTAGAAAACTTAAAAAGGCAAATAGCTCCTAAACTTATGGAGTAAGGTATAAATCTTATCCTTCTCTTATATCTTAGTCACCCCTTCCCAGCCTCATTACATTCAAATGTAGATAAGTTAAGGAAACTGACTTGCTTCATTCACACACTATATATTCATCTCCATGGTGCTTCTAGTTGAAACAATATTAATAACAAAACCAAGAGAAATCATAGCACAGAAGTGAAGATGGTGTCCAACTGTTCTTTGTGTCCTTTTCGTGTCTTGACATCCTCTGAGCTGCATCCTGCTCCCTGCGAGCTCACCTAATGTCAAGGAAGGCATTTGGAGTCAAAGCAAAGGGCCCAGCTTTGCCTATGAGAGCAGAGATGTTTAGCAACAGAGAGTGAACCATAGTGCAAATTTTGAGCTTGAAACGGGGATCAAACAATAATCCTCTACACAGTCCTTTCAAAGATTCTGCTGGTCTTAGTGCCTGAGAGCAGCTTGAAAATTAGATTTGCTGCCAATACCATCTCTTTGTTTTTAAAATTCAGTTTGTGCTCTGTTCAACACAAGATGAAGATAGCTTTTAAGCTCGAAGGCTTTGTTTATATTTGCATCATCAAAGCTGACTTCCTAAACCACCAGTTCAAAGCAATGATATAAAATAAGGGTATTTTTTTTTCATTTTTTTAATAGAAATTTTATCTCTATTGTGTATCATCTTGAAAATGACAGCTCTTACTCTTTGAAAACAAAAGGTACAAAATCAAAACAAAATCAAACATTTACTACCTGTCTCAAATGAACTCAAAACAAGCAAAAATGCACTATGTATGTCAATCGGCGGGTCATTAGTATTATCTTTTGAAACACAAGGGAGACGACTGATGAAATAGCAACAGGAAGGCTGGTGAGTTTCTTCTGAGTTTTGGGGGGGGCGGGTGGGAAGACGTGTGTGAGGGTTTTTTTTTTTCCGTTTTGGTGGATTTTGTATGT
>NW_009217592.1:40666-49534 GCF_000690835.1 Fulmarus glacialis
CAGCAGGTTAGAATTTGGTTCCTTAATTAACTGCAGACCAGGATACATCATTTCAGTCTGCAGTTTCAAAGTTACTTGATACCGAAGTTCCTCTGACATTGATCAGCGGACATGGCAGTTCATTAAGTTTTTGTGTACCACATTATCCGTTCAGAAAATGGGGGCATTAATGTTTGCTTCTTCACAGATTTTCTCTCTCCTCTTTATAGCTGAGTTCCTTAGGCAGAAGTCTGTTTTACAGTATGTTTGTGCAATATCCAAGTATAATCGTGCCTCCCTCTTAGCTGGAGTCTCTAGATACTACAGTCATATTCAGAATTATATCAATAGGTACAACACCAACCTTATATTTGCAGTTATATTACCTTATTTGTAGAAGCAGAATAAGTAGGTGATTTAGCAAAAACAGATGGTGGTTTGGTTTTTTCCCCTGACTGAATGGATATTTCAATGTTACGTGTTACCTCTACAGAGAGCTGATTAGTCCCAAAATGGCTGTTTTCCATCCATCCTTGATCTGCATCCTTATGCAAACACCCCAACTTTGTGGATCCAAATATGCAATCATCGTCGTCTCTCATTTTTCAGTTATGAACTATGTCCACTTGAGTTACTCTCTGTCTGCAAGCATTTTCATAATGCTTGAAAACAAAATACATTCTGACTTGTGTCCTACAATTATTCACATCACAGTATAAGCCCAAGTATCCCTCCTGCATGACAGTTAAAATATGAGACATTTTCATACACTCCAAGAAATATAATTTGAAATGGTTTGGGTTTGGTTTGTTTTTGGTTTTTTTCAGTATATGGATCTAAATCGGATGTTGCAGAACTTGATGCTTTGCTCAGAATTAATCCTTTTGCCCTTCCCTCCAAGTAAGAACTTCCTCCAAAGGTTTATGTTCTAGTAGACACCTAAATCACAGAAGCAGAAGCTATCATTAAGTAATAGATTGCTACACTTGCATAAAATACATTTTTTTATTTTCTACAGCAAAGAGATGCAGGTAATAAATTACTTGTGCACTGGGACTATCAGTAAGTAATTCATCATACATACTGAGGAAGGATATCTTAAATGTTACTTTCCACACAAATACCCATAATTAAGCTTATTCTCTTCATACTTCAGTATTTTTAGAGTTTATCTTGAGCCCTGTTATGTATCTCAGAAGAAGCACAAGCAAACAATTCACACTGAAAGCAGGAGTCAGAATTAGGGAATTTAATCTCTGTCATGTAGACTACAGTTGGAATAAAATATTACAGAAAGCTGATGGCTAAAATTAAGTTGTTAATTCCTTATTTATATATTTAAATATATGACTGTGTTTTCAAAAGAACAGCACAGTCTCAGACACCTGTATTTAAAGCGTAACACTTCTTATATACGATGCTACATATACACACTCTGTATTGTCTGCTGAGTAAAGACACTGCCCTCGCTGCTGTATGGAGGCTTCTGTTTTCCAGAATCAGTGTAGAATCTACCTGAAAAATGAAAGCCTCCTATTTTCCAGGTGCGTGTTACAGAACATTTAACAAAGGACACGGAGCTGAGGTTGCTCCTGCCCTTTCGCTGTAACTCCTGTTTGAACTGAGTGTTAGGGCTACCCGGCATGGCTGCAGCGACTCCAGCTCATGTACCTTGCCCAAGCTCGTTTCAAAAGAGTTGGTTCAGGTACTCCTGGCAGCGTAGCCACGGCAACACAGAGCTTAACCCAGCCTAATTGCCCAAATATTTACACAGCTTCTCAGGAGGGCTATAATAGCCTGTGCTGAACCACTATGCCTTCCTCACTAGCACATTTAAAGGTAGTTCAGACGCCTACACACAAGCTGCAGTCCCACCTTTGAGAGTAGAGTAGATATATACGCTATTTTAGAAGGGCAATCGGATTCAGCTGTAGGAGTTTGGTAGCCTGTAACATAAAGCAACGGGTCACACTCAAACTGGTAAGCTGCTATTATATAAATCAATAGTACGCCCTCCTGTGGCTACTGCCTTCTGTAACAGTCCTTCTTAAAAAGAAAGGAAAGCAAAACAAACAAAAACGTTAGGAATAGAGAGAATTGAAAAATAGACATAAAAACCATGAGAAAATGCCCTGTGTGAAGAAAGATTGAAAATCCAAGACTATCTCCACAGGTGATAGAATCGGGAGTAATGAGTGATATGTAGAGCATAAATCAGATGTTCTTATTAATCGTCTCTCAGGGTGATGGTTTATGCATTACCACCTCTGAAGTAGTTTCAGGCCTGCATGCCTCCTGGGATCATGTAACAGGAGATGTTATATGAGCATAGTTACAAATACTTTTTCCAAAGTGTAGAGTTCAACACTTTTTATTTATTTTTATTCATGTCTGAAGATACTGCCTGCTTCAATTTCACAGCAATATACACTGCAGCCAAAATGGCTTTGAACTCAGACATAGCACAGGTTTGACTGTTCAAAGCAACTTTCTTAATAATCTCAGGTTTATGTTCCTGAACCTTGCTTTAGATGAACTGATATTTTTTGTTGAATGAGTCTTTGATAATCTAGTTTGTAAACTGATGCCTTAGATACATAAGTGTGCCGGTGCATTCAGAAACTACAAGAAAGGGTCAATTTGCATTTTTATGCAACTTCTCTTTCTTGCAATGAAATCGTGAAGTAGTTAAAGGGCATCAGCAAACCATTATACATACATCACCTCATTGCAGGTTTCACTAGTTTTTATTTCTCTTGGGAAATGTATACTGTGAAGTTGATTCACACCATTGATTTCTTGAGTTTCTTTAAACTTGATTTTGAGTTTTGAAATTGTGAAGGCAAAGGAGAATCAAACCCCTCAATTAAAAGGGAGGGGGGAATTATTTACATGCAAAGGAACAGTCTGAACAGCACCTTGATCTTCCAGAAAATAGGAGTTGCAAGTCTGAAAGTCAGTAGTGCATAGTCCCTGTGTTTTCTTGTTGGCAAATATGATCAGCATTAACAACATAGACTTTACGGGGAGTAGGACAGATTGTTGCACCAGAGAAATTATTCTGAGCAGGAGCAAATATTGCTGTTGGTTTTTCAGAATTTTGAAGGACAGTTTGGATTTTGGAGATCCTCAGTTTAACTTTGATGAATAAACAAGATCAATTTTTAAATCTAAAAAAATCTTGGTGAAGCAGTAGGAATTTTTCGGACTGATTTCACATACTGTTTTCCTGTATAAGTGAGTTATATAGGAAAGAACATGAGCTTCAACAACTATCAGCAAGTTTATTACTAAGTTCCTGAGGGCACATAAAGAAAATTCCACTGTTATCACAGGGAACTTAAAAACTGACAGCTGAATATGGCTCCTGTATTTGACCTGCCCCTTTCTCTTTCAATTTGATCGTTTGACATCTCCATCAAGCTAGATCTGACTTCAGTGCTTTGAAAAATTTCAGCAATTATTCATCTTTTTTTCCCACCATTATATTGTGTTCAGTGACAGCATGCCACTCCATGTACAACTGAGCAGATCCATATCTCTAGGATTGTCTTTTGTATCCTCTGGTAGAATAGTGGTTTATACTTCTGCAGATTTCTAAATTTACATGGAGTTTGTTGGGGTTTTGATTATATTCTCTGTCCCCTATGTACAGCTATGACTGTAGTTGGGTACAGCTTGCAAAGAGAATTTGAGGAGCGTCTTTGATGCTTCTTTGGTTCCTCATGGGAGTGAGTGAACTCATTGTAATGGCTGCATAATTGCTCCTTCTGGACAATTTTATGGGTTGCTGATTGATTTAAGTAAGAGAGTTTTTGAGGGCTGTCATATAGCATACATAGAGGTTATGGGGAGGTACTAGATTTCCAATGCTACCTGCGATTGAAGGCAGCACGGTTTCATCTCAAGTACTGTCCTGCTATGTAGAACTTGGTTCCTGTCCCCCTGAGTGGCCATGCTGTCTTGCAATGCCTCATTGCAGGTATAATGTCAGGTACCAATGGCCTAGACACAAATATTGAACACTGAATTTTTAGCGGTAACTATGGGTGAATGGTTTTTCAATATGTGATTAAGAATAAAGCAGAAATCTTAAAATGGTCACTGTGCCTTGTGATTTGTACAATACAGGTTATGAAAAATATTGCATAGAAAGGTATGTAATATCATCCAAGGTTTTCTATGCAAAGTGGGGAAAGTTGAAAAAAAAATTATCCAGGCTAGGGCTTTTATTGTTACCTTTAAGAAACGATTTAGCTAATAGTTGAAAAATGTTCTAGATAATTTAAGTGCTTTATATCCACACAAGATAATTAATTGTTCTGGTGGGTTGTCTTTTATAAGATTTTCATAGGAGGCAGTTCAATCAAGAGAATGTTCTTTTCCATATGAGACAATGTTAATTGAAATGTTAATCGAGAGGGACTTTTTACAAGGGCATGTAGTGATAGGACAAGGGGTAATGGCTTTAAACTGAAAGAGGGTAGATTTAGATTATATATAAGGAAGAAATTCTTCACTATGAGGGTGGTGAACCACTGGAAGAGTTGCCCAGAGAAGTTGTGGATGGCCCTCCGTGGAAGTGTTCAAGGCCAGGTTGGATGGGGCTTTGAGCAGTCTAGTGGAAGGTGTCCCTGCCCATGGCAGGGGTGTTGGAGCTAGATGATGTTTAAGGTCCCTTCCAACCCAAACCATTCTATGATTCTATGAAAGCAGTACATCCCCCAGCAGGTGACATCTGTGAGTACTCGGACTACTGCTACAGTGCAGAGTTAGGCTTCCATTAGTGGTTGGTTTGAAAATCCATCATAAAAGTGAACTGGAAAGCTCAAATAAAAATTGAATTAATTAATTCTAGACTTATCTTCTTGAAGACACCCATTGACCAGGCTTTGAGGGTATGTGTTACAGAATTTTTTTTTTAAACTTTTATAATAAAAGCTGTTTTCCTTCCCACATCTATAAAAAAATTATATAGCATTTTTATCTCATTAAAAATATATCAGAATATACTATTTTGTGGTATCTCTAGTACCACAAATTGCAAAGATTTTTTTTTCCCTGAGATCTGACAATTATGTTTGACCAGAAATCTGCATTGAATGAGAAAGAGCCACTAATATTCAGTAAAGAAAAGGGATTGCAGAGGGATGAGATATGTTTGTGTACTAATCCTGCTGTAAGTGGTAGGAGTGAACACACAGCTCTGCAATTAACCACTTTTTGAAATCAAATTTGAGATTACTCTATAAACGAAGTCTGGACAACTAAGTATTTGAATAAAGGAAATATATATACACGTATTTGTTGTAAGAAATAGAATGCATCAGGACCATTGTTGCCGCACATTATTCCAGCTTAAGATAAGGTACAAAGTGAGAAGAGATGGAAACGGTGACTGCGACTGCACTTTCAATATCCAGCCTCAGGTACAAAAATTTCTCTGTGCTGTAGACAGGGCTAGGAAAGTAAGTTCATTTTGTTGTGTAAGATCTTAAGTGCAATCAAAGGGTAATTTCATGAAGAAGCTTTTTTCCCCCCACAGTTGTAAAGAAAGTCATTGTGTGGTGACAGAGAAGATGCTGAGAGGGCTAATGTTTGTGACTTTGGGCAGATGACTATGGAGCAATATTGGCCACAGCTGCTAAGGAAAACACAGGCCAAACCAGGTACCTTATAGAATCATAGAATCATAAAGGTAGAAAAAGACCTCTAAGATCATCAAGTCCAACCATCAACCCAACACCACCATGCCCACTAAACCATGTCCCTAAGCGCCTCATCTACATGTCTTTTAAGTACTTCCAGGGATGGTGACTCCACCACTTCCCTGGGCAGCCTGTTCCAAGGCCTGACCACTCTTTCAGTAAAGAAATTTTTCCTAATGTCCAATCTAAACCTCCCTTGGTGCACCTTGAGGCCATTTCCTCTCGTCCTATCGCTAGTTACTTGGGAGAAGAGACCAACCCCCACCTCGCTACAACCTCCTTTCAGGTAGTTGTAGAGCGCAATGAGGTCTCCCCTCAGCCTCCTCTTCTCCAGGCTAAACAACCCCAGTTCCCTCAGCTGCTCCTCATAAGACTTGTTCTCCTTCTGATTAGACTGCCTTAAATCCAGATTTAGCATTTTGGAAAATCACTTTCTTTTCCTTGGACAACAATTTTCTGTGGTTTGATAGGAGACTTTCTCCTTTGGCAGTCGGTTTTGGGGCGGGGGGAGCCAGAGGCTGTGACAAGGGCAGGCGCTCACCCCCCATGCCCATCCCCGGCAAAGCCCAGCCAGGGAACTGATGCAAGGCCTGATGGCGACCGCAGGGATGAGGCCAGGACGATGCCTGGCTGGGAAACCACATTGGTGGTTTGGGGTGGGGAGGGAGGAGGCTGTGATGTGACACAGGCCGGGAGCGATGGCTGAGCTTAAAGCAGCCTTGAGAGGGAGGAGGCCCTGTAGGGCTCCTCACAGCCTGCTCCCACCTGACTCCCTCCCAGCTGTCAGGCCCAAGCCCTGCGGCTGCCTCTGGGCAGGGCTGGTTGGGAACCTACCACCAGACCCCCTGGGTGACGGGGCATGAGGCCACAGAGGTCCAGGGGTAACAGAGCAAATATTTGATAGGACATGGGTCAATTTTTCTTTTGCTTATGTTACTCACCGAAGCTGGGGTGCTGCTAGGGAGTCTCTGTGTCAAATCCTTGGTCTGACGGACAAAGGCCGCTGCAGTGCGGTCCCTGAAACAAAAACCTCGGCACCTGCATTTCCTGAGGTAGATAAAATGCTCTCTGTGTTTCTGAAACCACCACTTCATAGTAGACTTGCTGTTTATCAGCCCATACCCAACCTACTACACGGGGAGGACCATCACGCAGAACAATCTGGGTAAATTCCTGAAGCCTCTTGAACACCTTGTTTCCCTGGATGTCACCGAGTTCCAATCTGAGTTTGGAGTCGTACCTGCTTTGGGGTAGAAGCTGATCCCAGCCATCAGTGCCAGCATATGCTTTAATGATATTTTATGGGCAGTGTTTGTGGCTATTGACCATGTGGAACCACCTGGCATTATTAACTAATGCTGGGATGTTTGTGGTCATTTGTTGATGGCATAGTGCTACTCTTGAATATTTCTAACTGCTTTTAATAGCAAAGCCTTGAATAATTGGCCATTTTTAAAAATCTTGAGCTCTCTCTTAAGTCTTTGTCTATAAATATCTGATTGTATTTGACATGATAT
Source organism: Fulmarus glacialis (assembly GCF_000690835.1). NCBI lineage: Eukaryota > Metazoa > Chordata > Aves > Procellariiformes > Procellariidae > Fulmarus > Fulmarus glacialis. The sequence goes on from NW_009217592.1 coordinate 47,871, forward strand.
ATTAAAATCCATAGGAAATCTACAATAAAAATACACCTGCAGTGTTTCAGTATATTAGTGAAATTCAGTTGTATGTTTACCTTGCACAGAGGATCAGGCACACAGTAAATATCTCAGGTTTATTTTACGAAGCTTTTGAACAGAGTGAGGTTGAGATGGCTGAGATCTGACTCCTACCAGTATGAATTGTAGGAGTCTACCAGAAGAGGTGACTCTGAATTCAGATGATTAAATGAATCAATTACTTCAGCCTCCAGTATGTGCTACTGAAGTCGTGTAAAATGGAGTGATAACGTTGATGCTGGAGATAACAGAAAGCATGTTCCCATCCAATCTGTTAAAAGAATGCATGAAGTTTTCTTTGAAGTTGACAGACTGGATTGATGAAGTTATCTCCAGGGACTTTTTCACCTACGTCATGTATAAGAATGAGTTTCTTGTTTACTAAACTTGTTTATTAAGCTGTAATATTAAGCAGTAATATTAAGCAGTAGACAGTAAACAGGGGTGTTCAGAAAAAACAGCATAGTAATTTAAACTAGTGAATTTCACTTATAAAGGAAGGTAACTGAGTGCATCCTACTGTCTAATAGACAGTTCTGTGTTTCTCCGTTGTTTATAAAAGAAGACAAAAGACAGTAGCTCTCTTCTTCCCCCACAGGTAAAGTTAGCTTTTCTCTATACACCTGTAGATTTCTATCTAAAAATACAAGCTTTTTATTTATATTTAAAAGAGTATTTTAATTAAAGGTCTTGCATGCATATGCATGATTTATTAGTATCTGATATAAATATGTAAAACTGGATAGATTCGTCTATGATGATAGTAAGAAAAGTCCTAGTTTTATTTATGACCAATATTTCTGACTGATTTTGCTGCTAGATAAACAATTTTGTCTCAAAGCCATGGGTGGTCTTCCTCTCTTCTCTTTGATTTCACTTTATCATGATTTACTACAGTTTTCAGTCAGTGTTTTCTTTTGTAAAAAGTTCTCATGTGGCATATATGAATCCAGGTACAACTTTAACCTAAAAAGTATTCATTGTCCAAAAGAAGGCAGCAGTTTTATTCATGGGTATTGGTATCAGGATGAATAGTGCTTTTCATTGTACCTTTTTGCCATACTACTATGCTTTCCTACAGCAGCACAGATCAAAGGCGGCTGTGTTGGTGATACGGCAGAGCATTCTGGATTTAGGGCTGCAGATGGGATCAGAGCAAACAGTAGGTTGTGATAGTCCTGGATGACAGTACATACCTACAGCACCAAAATCTTTGTGGTTCCCAACCAAATAGACATCTCAACAACTGTCTCTGGGCAACAGATTCTTCACTACAATGAAGTCTCTGTGAAGTTTCTGACAGGAACAGACTGTTAAACTATCAAAATATATCAAAAACATTTTTCTGCTTGTTTTCTTTTTCCTGTCCTGCTTTTGGCTGGGATAGAGTTAATTTTCTTCCTAGTAGCTGGTATAGTGCTGTTTTTTGATTTTAGTATGAGAATAATGTTGATACTGATATTTTAGTTGTTGCTAAATAGTGCTTACACTAAGTCAAGGCCTTTTCAGCTTCTCATGCTATATTGACTGAGAAGGCTGGAGATGCACAAGAAGCTGGGAGGGGGCAGCTGTCCCAAACTGGCCAAAAGGATATTCCATAC
>NW_009217593.1:0-310 GCF_000690835.1 Fulmarus glacialis
CAGCACCCCCACCGCCCAGCACCCCGACTACTCAGCACCCTGTACCCAGACATACCCAGCACCCGGACATACACAGCACCCAGCACCCCAAAGACCCAGCAACCAACACTCGCACACGCCCATTACCCAGCAATCCTACTGCCTAACACACAGAGCACCCAGACATGCCCTGCACCCAGCACCCAGCAGCCCCAGTGCCCAGTACCCAGCACCCAAACATGCCCAGCACCCAACACACCTGTGCCCAGAACCGAGCAAACCAGCCCTCAACATCCCCAGTGATCAGCACATAGAACCCAGACATGGCCAG
>NW_009217593.1:651-876 GCF_000690835.1 Fulmarus glacialis
CCCAGGCACCCGCAGACCACAGCACCCAACACCCCCAGGGCCCAGCAGCCAGCACCCAGTCATGCCAAGCACCTGGACATGCCCAGCACCAAAAAACCCAGGGTCCAGCACTCAATAGCCCGAGCACCCAGCAGCCCCAGCAACCAGCATGCAGCAGCAAGACATGGCCTGCACCTGCTTATGCATGGTACCCAATAGTCCCAGGGCCCAGCAACCAGCACCCCC
>NW_009217594.1:0-8196 GCF_000690835.1 Fulmarus glacialis
TATATATAATATACATATGTATATAGTAATATGTATATTATGTATATATAGTATAGCATTATTACTTCACTAATGAAATAATTCCTGTTTCAAGTCAAAGCCCTGTGGATGAGAAAATATAAGCTTTTATAAATAGACCTGCTTTTTTTAATGAATTTGTGGATACATGCTGACATTTTTGAAAAGGTGATGCAGAATAAACTCAATTTTTAAGGAAATATAGGTGGCATCAGAGAAAAATCTTGCAGTGTAACATTTGGTCTCTTTATTCTGTTTTTTATTTAGGTAAAAGTAATGTTCCTAACTTCACCAAATACAAGTTTAGCATGGCCTAAAAGAGTAAATCATTATAGAAGAGAAGCTCACTGGTTGAATGGCTGTAATGAAACATAACTTGAGCAAGACAAACTCCTGATTTCTCTTAAACAGATAGAATTCTGCGGTATGTTGGTAACTAAACAAAATGTTCATAAATAGAATCAGAAGAATAATTTTTTTAAAAAGTAAAGAATTGTGATCATTGATATTAATATCGTAATGCATTGTAATCAGTATAACTCTTCAGGTATTTTCCCTGACTCTGTATATATCCAGTGCTGCATCAGTCCTTTTGCAGCTGCATTGCAGACATGCTGCCACACAATTTTTGGTATACCCTTGATGACTTTTACCACTATATCACAGTGTCAGCTGCCTGACAGCAGCAGCATTCCTGGATCAATATTATATTATGTCATTTTGTGCTGTGAAAGAGAGCTGTATAAAACTTCTAGATTTGCTTCTTCGGAAATGTACAGCTGAAACTAAAAATGGCCTGATAAAAATCTGCAGTAGTAGTGGTGTATGAAAATGAAAAGGGGTGGATGAGGGAAGTAAGTGTAAAAGAGTTCAGGCTTTGAGATACAAGATAAGAAAAGGTAGCACTGCTTTTACATATTGGGTTATATCATTGCATTCAGAGATTTTAACACACTGTAGATAAGGTGGTCGTACCTTTGAATCCACTAGATTGTGCTGCATTTCTCAGGTAGAGTGAGACTGTGCACAGTCTGTTACCAATTATTTATGCAAGAAACAGGGTAATTATACCTAACCACATCAGTTAGTGGATCAGGAACTCTCCTGACAGTATGATTTAGGAACTACTTGTTCGTTCTGCTGGTTTCTTCCCTGTTCTGAGCAAGTGGAAATGTTAATACCAAAGGTGAATAAATGTGTTCACTAGAATGCACATCCTGAAAAAGTTGATGTGCATGTTTGCATATTAGCTTGCTAATGTAGTCACAAGGCTTTTAAATTAAAATTAGGGTGGGATGGCAAAAGCTTGGAGGTTAATAGAGATAGCAACAACTGGTCAAGCCTTTACAAAACCAGAAGTATGAAGTTATCGTTAATGTGTTTAAACCGGGTACAAGAAACAGGCTGGTGGGTTGGTTCCAGATCACCTTAAAGTTGTGTTGTAATCCAAGTAATACAGGGAAATAACCAGGAAAAACGACAAAATATTTTAGTATGTGATCATAGTTTGTGGTTGTTATGAAAGAGAGTTGATCAGGTAATTCAAATAGCTAGACTATTATTGTAAAGGATATGGCCTGTACGGGAAGCGAAGGCAACTAAAGAGGAAAGAGATGTTGCCTTATAAAACAGGGCATGTGCACTTGCTCGGAGGTCCAGGCAATGGAGGGAGGTGGCATGGGAGAAGAGCACTGGATATGATGGCAGCCTGCTCTTAAAAGCCACCGAAGCAGGAAGGAACCATGTGGATTCAGGTAGAATCATCCAAAGCACAGGACTTTGTGGTAATGGGGAATTTTTCCGGTCTAGACACAAACCCAGCATGTACTGGAAAGCTTTGTGGAAGCTTTTTTATATATAAGATAGAGAAAGCAGCTTTAAAGGAAAGTTTCTGTTTGGTGTTTGTTTTTTGTTTTTGTTTTTGTTTTTTAAACTCAGGTGTAACCAAGAAAGAACTAGTTGAGAATGTCAAAATGTAGTGGAAATCAGGTGAGAGTGGCTATGAAATGATACAGTTTACAAGCCATATGACAAGTAGAAGAAATAATATATGAAGAAAACAGTGCCTTAAAATAATGCACACTGAGGTATTTGAATTGGGTGGTAAGAACTCCATGGTAGTAGAAGGGTAAAATTTTCAAGAAACCTTTCAATTCCTTTAAAAATAAATTAATATGGGCATAAATACAAATGATTCCATCGCAGAGAAAAAACAGCAACTGCAGAAAGAGGTTGTGTTTGCTAAACTAATAATCTTACCATGACAGTCTCAGAAGCAGCATGCCAAAGAGGGAGATCAGTGAAGGCCGTTGGGTTAGAGCAGAATAGCATGAGCACGTGCGGACAGTATTGGAAGGGCCGAAGAACAGGGTGAGATGCCATCAGCAGATGCCTTCCAGAGTAAGAGGAAACCATTCTAGACGTCTGTCTTGGGAAGAGAAAAGCGAGGGTTGATGTGCTGCGATGTGAAGGGAAAGGTGTCAACAGATGGCGCTGGGAAGACGGAAGACTTTCATGCCTTCAGGTCACCTGCAATTAGATTCCTAACACAATTAATAGTGGTGACAAAAGCGCAAGATCTAAATGTGAGTGAGAAAAGTAGTGTGACAGAAAGCTTATTTAGGTTAGATGTTTTCAAATCAGCTGGATCTGATATAATGTAGTTAAGGAATGGTGGATGAGATGCCGGAGTGATTAATGGCTAACTTTGAAAAGTCATGGAGGGATGAATGAAGTATCAGGAGAGTGGAAAGAAGGAAGGAGGAGGAAGTGCTTGGAAATTATAGACCACTCAACTTCAGATGAACTAGAAAAATACTGCGACTAATAAACAAACTGTTTGTGAGTGCCCAGGAGATAACAGACAACATGGATTTGTCAAGAGCAAATTATGTCAAACTAATCCAATTTCCTTTTATAAAAGAATGACAGCACATGGACGACAAAGGTGAAGCAGTAGATGTCATGTGTCTTCACTTTAGGAAGGTTTCTGATAGTGTCTCACATAGTGTGGAAAATGCAGTATGGGTGAAACAAATAAGGATAGATGGAAAACAGTTTTGAAAATTGTAGTTGGGAGAGTATTTATCAGTACTCTGTCAAAATCAAATGCAGGGGAAAAACTGGGAGCACAGCAGTTGTGTAGATGATCAGCGTACCATAGGCTGAACACAAGTCAGCAGTTCTGTGGTGGTGTGAACATGGGAAAACTGTGCTGGGTGGTATAAAAACACATATTGTAATTGCGAGGCAAGGTGGGGTAAGTTGAAATTATATGTATGATTTTTGAAGCAAAAATTTAAGAAAAAATTGGACCAAATCAAAGGAATCCAGTGCAACAAGTGTCAGAACTGTAGAATGGTTCATGTAGAAAACAGCAAGTAATAAAACGCTAATTTCAGATATTTCCTCGAAATGCACATTACCGGTACTAGTTAACTAGTATGGAATACCGCCTCTATAATACTTCAATGTTTAGTAGTAAGTTGAAATGAAAGTATTATTATTTCCTTCTCTTCTGATGCTTTACTCTTTGTAACAATGAGGATATTCTATTCTGTCATCACAGTTCAGCTCCTTACGCCCATTGTAACTCTGGTTGTCAGAACTGGGGTTTATTCCTCTAACCCTGAGGACATGGGGTTCATCATCTCTCAGAACTGCTCTGCCTATAGAAATCTTTAATTTGCTTTTACCAATGAGGGGTGGGGAGAGAAGAAGGAAAAAGAGAGACCCCCATCTTCCTGACAAGTTTTGGGCTTCATGGTCCAGTACAGGGCATATTAACGCTTACTGTGTTAAATAGCTTCTCGGGAAAAGCTGGCATATTTGTTCTTTCTGGGAGTTTTATTCAGAAAATGCAGCTTAATCCAAGTGCTAAAACAATGTATCTTTTTAAGAATACATAACTTTTGTTATTCCTCTTGACTAATTGTGTTGCCAAATACTCTAGAGGAATCATTCCCCTTAATAAAGATTTTTGATAACATTAAAAGACAATTTATTCTTCCCTTAATATGACAGGTTTTTATCCCTAGGGGATGGCTGAGTATAGATGGAAGTTTAAGGGCCAGTTTCTTTGCTAGGTCAACCTTTATCAAAGGAACTAGGATGAGAAGAACTTAACGCCGTGTGTTTGGTATAGATGCCTGCCAGTCATAGACCTTGCTGAGTCCATCAGGTGTGCTTTCCCACTTGTGTGACAGGAATGTTGTCTGTCTAACTGAAACTGTAGTTCATTCTAATCATTTCCATTCTAAAATTATGAATTCTAGCTGCCAAACTGCATTTTTCTTTATGTGCCAAATGCTACATTTCATAAATACTACTACTAGGACAAAACTGAATATGAATCTGTTAGCAGTACAAAGGAGAGAGTAATAGCGGCGGTGATTAAGACAGGGTAGCATGTTGGGTTTGTACCCAAATACGACTGTTTGCATGGATATGATGAAAATGAGTTCTTACTGAACTTGTTTTGAGAAAGGCAGGGTACTTACATTGCAATTACTGGGTAATTTGTCCGGGCTTTTGCTTTCTCATTTGCAAATGCTATCAGTTACGTAGGATTAAGTTGTGACCTAAGGATTATAGTTCATGTTCAGCATCTGGACAAAGTTTTGGACATTTGTTCCCTGTCTCATTTTCCTCCAAATTACAGCCAATATTTTTAGCTTAAAATGCTGCGTGGCCCAGAACAGTATCTTAAACGATTTCAGGGTTTTTTTTTTTTTACACTAATTACATTCTGTATTTAAAGTATAGTCTGTACAAGATGTTAAAAGAGGAGATTCTCATTTTCATTTTGGCATCTTATTCCAAGGGCAGTTGCAGAGGATTGTGCTTGTTAACAAAAGAAAGAGTCCGATTTTAAGGGCTGCAAATCAATCCGTAGGATGGGATTTGAATCACTGTCAGTGAAAGGAAAGTGTGTTTATAATAACTAAAATCCCATGTGTTCGTAATTGACATAATTAGAGGCTATATGCACAATTTCCCTGTAGAGAAGAAAGATAATGATTTTGAAACCTTGTTTGTTAGGGTTTTTTAATATACTTTTATTAAAAAGGAAAAGGAAATCTGGTATTTGCAGTGGTCTATACTCTTACTCATGTGGGAACTTCAGATAAAATAGTGGCTTCCTTTACATGATTTGTACATCATTACGCATCATTGTGCTGGGTTCTGTTTCACAAAGGCTGGTTGGAAGTCATGACTTTTTGTCAGGATATATTTGAATACCTTCTTGATTTATCTCCCAAAAATTAAGTTGGTGTTGCTGGAAGCACTTCTTTATTTTGCCAGGAATACATATTCTAGATGTAATTTTCTATTGAGTTATATGCTTTTGCCATAAGTTCCCAAATCTAATCTAAGAGAACGTGATTTCCTCAATATTTAGAATAGGAAACTCAATGTTTTCTAAAAAGCGGACACTCGGCAACTACTATATTTTTATGCTGTCTAAAGAGATATACCTCGACTCCTGTTGCTCAGTGCTAGGAAAATTGTAATTTTCTAGACTTTTATATACTGCTGTTGAAAACGCTAAAGGAAATCATGCCATCCCGTTGCCAAAATGTTGGTTACAGGCTTTAATATGAAACGACCATTCTGTAGCCAACGTGCTATAGTGAGACCAATAATAGGTAGCACGCAGACGATGAAGTAATACATTTCTTATGTTTTCGAAATTCTTCTGCAACACTCAACTTCAGTAGAAGTTGATTCAGTAGGAACCATGAACATTTCAATTTGCTCTCTCCAAATGGTAGTTTTTGTAATAAAAAGTGAATTTTAATGACCAGGGAAAGCTCATTTGAAACAAAGAAAGCCGTCTGTTAGTTTTAGTTTGATTGACAACCGTGCCAGGGATAAACTGTTGGCTGACACTAGAACATGCCTCATCAGAGCAGTCTACAATGTCCCCAAAGTCAGCTGAAAACGTTAAATAACATAGAGCATCAGGATCTTGGAACGGTTTGAGCGACAGGAAACAAACTGTTTTTTGTTTTTCATTTGGTTTGTTTGTAGGTACAAAAAGGAATCTGGTGAGTGTTTACATCTTCCCATGACATTTTGCACTAATACTGTTGCAAACAGATTACAGAGTAGAATATTAAATAAATACCACAAAAGGAACTCCTGGTTTTCAGTTTCCCCTAGTGCTGAATGACAGTAATCCTCCCTGACAAAAGAGGGTTATTGCCATTAGTTAATCCTGTTATGTAGCTCCCTCAACAGCCTGTAACACATGTTGATAAAGACTGGGAAAATCTAAAATGTCAAACTAAGAGGCCACTGATCATCTTGACCGTAAGGCTATATAGTAGAAGCAACCCAGAGCTTCTGCATCAGCAGAGTATTTAACGTCTAGATCTAAGCTGAAATGATGCATTTGGGCTGAAAGGTGCGCGTTGTCGTTAGCGTTCCCTGGTGACTGCTGTTTGCCCAGCGAAGGGGTGATTTCAATCACCTTCTATGCACGCATCTGTGAGAATCAACTTGAACGTAGGTAGGTTACAACACGCAGGAGTTAAACCTGTTTAGATCATTTTTCATGTGCTAAGCCCTGCCAGAGCACATAAAGTGAAATCTGCAATGTGCAGAAATTTTAGCTAAATTGTTGGTGTTGTAAAAATAGTTTTGAAGACTATGCACGTCTTAAGTTTTTATTAAGTCATCCCAGGAACACTAAAGGTATGTGTTAGTCATGGGTCAGGTGATTGTTTAAAAACAAACAAACAAAAAAACACCAAAAGAAAAAAAGGCATCCATGGACAGTTAGATCATCAAAGTTGCAGCTTGTGGTGAGACAGTTAATGAATCTTTAGTTAATTTAAAATTATAAAAGGACCGAGGTCTTGTGCGTTAGGGTAGGAAGTCTGTTTTGGGAAATAGAGTCTTGTCTTTCACCGCTGCCTTCAGTTAGCAGCTAAGGCTTTGGAGTCAAATGAGTCAATTACTATTAATTGTCTTTGTTACCATAATGAGGAAGAGGCAGTTGCTTTTTTGATCTAATACTGTCTGCTGCTTTACAACAATACTTTCTAATAAAGTCACTTCACATGAGGATGGTTTAAAGCATATCCACTGTGTCTGTTACATGGAGATAGAGGTTTTAATTCCATCCTGTGAGGTTGAGGGTGCTCCTCCACTTATATTGCGACTTTGAACTTCATTAAAATTTGAGTGATTTGCATGCTTTCCCTGTTTCATAGCATGTGACAATTTTTTAAAATTGGTGTGAATCTGAGTAAAACTTGAGCAAAACAGATTATAAGCATATTGTCATGGCAGGAGACACCAATTTCTCTTTATCTGTCAATGTATTTCAGTGCTTTTCAATAAGAAATGACAATGGGAAGGTTGCAGGACAGTTAAAAATGTTGGGTTCTCACGTCATCTTTGCATATGCATATCCATCAGTAGTTCTTTGGTAGCTTGTATCTTTCTAACTAATCATCAATAGTCACAATTAATTTTCACAGAACAATAATAAAATTCTTATGCAGCATATAATATATTATCTGAACACAGTAAGCAATCATTAGTATATGATCTAAATATTTAAAATGCATTTAGTTCTAGCAGTTTTGAATGCATGCAAGTTATTTTCAGAATACTTGAAAATATTTGGAATAGTAATTTCAAAATGCAGTGTGTCTTTGGACCTCAAGTATTTGACGGTTAGGATCTCATTGGGATATCCAGTCGGAATGGTTTCTCTATGTTAGTCTGGGTTTTTTTCTGAACACCACATGACGTGTGGTAAAGGAGAGGCAATTATGTCTTGGCTATCTAATCTATCAAATAACAAACTAATTTTTTTCAGAATATAGGAATTACTTTAATTGCTGCTTTTTCTTTAAATAAGCCTACACTGAAAGCCTGTAGCTTACGGTGCTGCTGCTTGGAGAATGGCTAGCCATTTATTTCTAGTCATAGCAATTGAAATCCAATATTTATTCATTTACCACTCAGTAATATATTTGACAGATGTGTTGAATAACTGGGTAAATTGCTGCCTTTAAACTCCTAGCCTTTTTTTTTTGAATTCACAGTATCTAGAGACACTGCTGATAATATAGGAGTTACAATACGTACAAATTAACACTGTTGAGATGTCACTTATTGTTGTGATTATGGCTGGAGATCGGACTTTTTTTTTTTTTTAAA
>NW_009217594.1:8242-31547 GCF_000690835.1 Fulmarus glacialis
AATGATGTAGAAGTCAGACCCATAATGTTCCCTTTACAAAGAGCAGTTGTTTTGGGTGTTTTGAACCCGCCAGAGGTTTTAGCTGTGATTGATGCAAGTAGGAATCTCGCAGCTAGTTCTCTGTGTAACACTGTGAACTGATACGGTGCGTCTCTTTATTGTTTCTTTCTGAAAAATTAACTCATGCAGCCCAAATACCAAGGTGATGTTCCTCGTAAGGACTGCAGAGGTGAACTCGGGGTCTTCGTATCAGACAACAGAAGGACAGTAGGTAATGTGAAAGGTAGCATGCAACCTGCAAACCAGTCGCTCACCCAGCGTCAAGGGGTGATGCAGTGGGGTTAATGGAGGACGTAACGGACTGAAGGAATAGAGTAACAGAGGATGTTGGTTTGTATGAGGTCAGCCCTGTGATGCTAGCTGAAGAATGCAATTTTATCTTTTTATTGTGAGACAGATGTTAAAGATACCTGTATAAAAGGTCTCGGGACCACAGATAGCAAGATCATAATCATAACGTAAATTAAGCGCGCTCTTTGGTGTCCAGCTAGTTGTAAAATTATGCTGTGTATTTTGTGTTTATGTTGTTGATACAGAAATTGCAAGGTGAAGAAAAATAGTGTAGAAGAAAACCTTCAAAGTAACTGTGTTATATTCATGGAAATTATTCTCACAGACTAGTGGGAGATTGATTTGCCAGGGCTTTTCATTGAGTGCCTTATACCATTGCACCTACATCTGCTTTCTTTTGGTCGTAGATATTCTGTAGGAAATCCAATATAATTTTACAATTCTGTTTCTTGTAAAGAAACTTCCACTGCTGAAATAATACTAGGTTTTCTTGAGTTATTTGCCTAAACAGTAGATTTATTCATTGTTTGTTGACCTTTTATGTGAGACTTGAGATGGGGTAACTACATGAAGGTAACAGGAGCTTTTGTGGAGGGAAGATGCAAAACCTGACACGCAGTGGCAGGTCTGGTCATTAGGCATTAGACTCTGTAAGTACGGTGGTTTTTTAGGAATATTTCATGCTGTCCTTTTGGTTGCAAAAATTTATGGTCTTTGAGAGGTGAAAGGTTTTTTTATCTTGTTATTTTTTCTGGAAGTCTTAATTCATCACTTGCAGTTTTTCAAGACTAAACGGTAAAATGGAGAAAATCTTTCCATGTTGGCTTCCTTGCTAGTGTTTTGTAACAAGCTGAGCTGCTGCAGAGTAGCAGGCGTAGCTGACTTTGCAGATCACTGAAAGATATAACAAATAATTGGTTTTATAACTAGATCAGTCAATGGTGGAAAACTGAAAAGAGTTTTTTCAAACTTTTATTCTTATTAGTTAAGTAAGTAAGATTAAGGCCCTTCCCACCAGTGAGACCATTGTTAGCTGCTCTCAAATATTAGATTGATATCAGACAGTAAAGTCTGAAAATTTAAATATGTCTTAGTGAATGTGCTGTAGGCCACATTTAGTGGGTTGTTTTGTAATCAGTTGATTTGTCTAAAGAAGGACTTCCACTGAAAGTGTGTTACTTGTCTGCATTCCCCATTTTGAGGTAGGGAATTTGGGAATATCAGCTTACCTTCAAAAAGATGTTAATCTGAAGTAGAGTTTTGTGTTTGTTTGGTTTTTTTTTCTTCCCTCTCCTTAATCTGGAGGCCATTTTTGCTCAAATAATGTGTTAAGAACATTAACGGCTTCTGCCAAGCGTTAGTAGAGACAAACAGAACACTTAAAATAGGAGCGAGGTTCCCTTTTCCTCCAGGAGCGCTGCAGGTGATCGCTTCTCACAGCGTTTTGTAGAAGCACAAGAGATGCAAATAAATGAGTGCTGATGAAAGAGTACATTTTATTTTTTCACTTCATCTCCTGCCAGAAAAGCTTAATGGTATTTTAGAGCTGATATTACACCTCAGAAAAGGGGTAATGCATCTTTAAAAGCTAAACTACATCTTCTTTACTTTTATCAAATTCTCTATAAATCTTTCATGACAGTTTATTTAACAAAGTGTCATTGAAACTGTATAGATGATTGATGTGACCCATGTAAGATCAACATGAAATGTTTGTAAATGTCAGCAAAATGTGACCATCTAGAAGCAAGTAAGGATGGTGTTGCTGTGAAAGCGAAAAACAAACAGAAAATGTTTATCTTATTCTTTACTTTCTGGGATGAAATTGTGAATTCATAGAAGTAATATTATATGATTTTTCTTGGACATCATGCCATGAAGTGGGGAGGAGGATCAAAATCTGTCTTGACATACTGTGCTTTTATTGTTGGCTTCTTTTACAGTGGATAATAGTTTCTCACCTATAAAAAAAAAAGATTCCAATTACACTTCTCAGAAGAATAATACTAATTTGGATTAAAAAGTAATATAAAATTGACCAAAGTGTGAATAAATTAGCTTTATTCAAGCAGCTCCTGTCATCAGAAGAGCTGGAAGCAATTAGAGTTTCCCTCAACCTGCTGCTTCTCTGAAGAATGCTAATCATGCAAAAACAAATCTAATGGTAGATGGGCATTATCACCAAAAGTTTCTTTGAGATGTTAAACTGTTAACTCTGTATATCAATGCCGTGCTTCTGATTTCTGTACAGTTAGTTTAAAAAAATATAGAAGGATTCTACTGGAATCCTTCTGAGAAACTAGTTTTTGGGGTCACTTTTTGATCTCCTTCATTCCTGACTTACCTTTTGCCAGGATCCATGGGATCAAGGAAACCCGTGACTTTTGGGGTTCTTTAGAGCTCTTCGAATGCCCTGGGGCCTGGCATGATGAGGCTCACCAGCCTTTAACGGCTCCTCTTTCATTCTGCACAAAACTGCAACATATAGCATCATACGCTGTAGCATCATACGCCCTGTAGTTTATAGTTCTTTGTGGTTTTGGTGGGTATTTAGACACAGATAATATTCTGGGTCCTTAGGAAGTTTGCAACAAGAAATTTATTGCTTGTTATTTCACCTCTGAGAAGAAATATGAAGAGATGTTGCAGAATGTCATTTGGTCAGAGGTATAAATTTCTGCATGAGCTGGTGAGCTTTAGTTCTTGAACTGTTTTACCTCTTTTGGCATAGCAGGTGCCGGGGTACCACTGGGCCATTGACAGGTCCTGTGTGGCGGCAGCGTGGCCCCCGCCGCTCGTGGCTGTGCAGCACGTGCGGTGCACCCCTGGGCACTGCGTCTTACCCGAAACTCTTCGTACTGAGCTCCTCTGGGAGCGGTGCGGTCACTTCTCTTCAATGCTGATCTCTATAAAACTGTCCTGGAGCTCGGCCATCAGATTTGCAGCAGATGTCCAGTTCTATATGTTCTTTATGGCAGGTATGATCAGCCACCAGAATTTGAACGAAAAACTATGTTTCACTAAATAATTATGTGTGTACATGTATGTGCAGTTCCCAGTTTGCTTCTCAGCCCAGTTTAGTGCAAACGACCTAAGATCTTAGGACCCAGACAGAGTCTCCCTCTTCATTCATAACCGACCAAAACAGCTTAATCCTCACGAGCAGTGCTGCTCAACGTGCTCCAAAGGAAGTTCATGAGAGCTGGAGATAAAAACATTTTTGGTCAACAGCCAAGGCGAGTCTGAGCCCAAGCCTGATGGTTTTTTAGTATTGCAAAACTTGCCTGTTTGCCAAGATCTTCCCACAGTAACCAAAGACAAGGTACAACAGCTCACAAACATATTGTTAAAGAAAGAAGGGGGGAAGGGGGGGAAGAACCTGAAGGTAAAAATAAAATCCATTCTGGTATCCCCTTGGACAAAAGCCTTTGCAAATTACTATGATGAAGTGATAAGATACTATGGTGACAAAAATCTTGTAAATCAGACATGTTTGTAATGCTTTTAAATTAAACAGAGATGACATCAAAGGAAGATGATTGAAAAATTTAATATCTAAAATGGGAGACACAAAATGAAACTGAAGGAGAGAACAGAAATCAAATACTGTATGCTAATGCCTTTTCAGATGCTACAGGATGAACTAAGCATAGCACAGAAGCTGCAGTCAAATTAGCCAGTATTCCCTGTGATCTGATTCAGCCATTCCTGGCCTTTTATTTTTTTTTCATTCCCTACAAGACATTCTATGTTTTCAGAGCAAATATGTAGATACATAGATCACATATTGTATGATGTATGTATTTAAAATTAATATATTGGAGATACAGTATTAGCTGTTTACAGTGTACTGCAGCAGTGCCTCATGACATGTCATTGTGCGGTAGGTAGGGAATCTTTTGCGTTTCTAAGGTAATAACAAGACTGTGCTATTACGAAGAGTAATGCTGACGTCAGGAGCTCCAGTGTCAAGTAGCTTTATTGAGGTAACAGGAAGCTCTCGGGTTATACTGATATGTCTACTGACCACAGTGCCCTGTTTTGAAGAGTATAACTTCAGATCCACTTAAATGATTTTTAAAAGACACTTGAGTGCTTTTGGAAGAAGCATTGAGAAGTTCTGGACCATAATTTCGTTCTGTGTGAAGGTGTGTGCGTGTGTCTGCATAAACTTTAATTTAAATGGAAGATTGCTGAAGTTCAAGTGAGCATGTTTGTGACAGATAAATAGTGAACTGTAAGAAAAGCAGGGTATCTTAGTTACTTGTAAACTGTCTTCATTTCGAACTAACCTACATTTGTAAGTTAATTTGTTTTTTAATCATAATTAAATGATAATCTAGCACATGGTTATTGTAAAAAATACAGTAAGTAGCTAGAAGTTAAAAAGTTCAGAGTTTGTGAGTTCATGCTAGTATTATTAACTGGTCACTGGCAACAAAAGAGGCATAAAGAAAGCAACAATGAAAGTAGAAAGGATTATATGACAAATAATTTATAGGTAAATATAGCTTGCATATTCTTTAGGAAGTTTGAACAGGCCATCAAAGGAGCCGTGGTGTTGCACAGTTGGTAGAAGTATTCAGCTTCTCTCACTTCCCTGCCTTTCCTCCCCATCCCAGTCTGCCAGATGAACGCCTGCCTCTCTGCGCCACTTGGATCTCTGCATCTCACTTGCACAATGAGAGTATGGTTGTTTCTTATAACCATGGTAATGAATATGCAAATATCATTAAATTAATTGGCAGTTACAGTTTTCTGTCCTCTCACAGCACGGAGAATTCTGAGCTGTTAATAGAAAAGCAAAGAAACTGAGGCCCGTAGGTGATCAGTATAAAATAATACTTATTTTCCATTCGTTCCTTGGAACTACATTTCCTGAGTGTTGCATATGCTCATAATGTTTTTCTGTGAAACTCCAAGAATCTCTTTTACAAATTCACTTTTGACACAAGTTCAGGTAAAAAAAACCACCAACCCCTCCATGTATTCCAATGGCAGGAGCTTTGCTAGTCTGCAGAAAGAGAAAATCAAAAGAATGTTCTGCTTTCTGCCTTCAGTATACGGGCAGTTCTGCTTGCTGCTGTGGCTCCTTGTACTTTAAGGTATTGGTACAGAGATTTAAGGAAGATTTTGCTACCTGGTTTTATGTACAGATATGTACACACACATGTGATAGTAGAATGTGCCTCAAGCTTTTTCATTTTTCTGTTAATAACCCTGCTTTTGACTGCAGGCCTCATTTAGTCCTGATTATGAGAGCCATTACCAGGAAAGCTCTGACGTTCTTACTGCAGCGCACACTCACAGTGCGTGTCAGACTAACATAGGTCAGAAAGTTCCGTGATTAGAAATGAGAAAAGGCTGTCACGATTGTACGGCATCCATGTATTCGGGTGCATTGGAAAAGTCATATTCGCATTTAGACGTGGCCTTTTGTAAGCATTTGCTGCCTCACTTGCCTCCAGTGTGTAGTATATGCATTTCATTCTTTCTTGAGTCATTTGGGAAAAAGATAAAGCGTACTACCTACTGCTGAAGCAGTATTATTTTTTGGTGTTTGACCATAGATATTTCTACTACTTATAATGCAGATAAATGGTGGGAGTTCTTTTTTAGCGTGGATGTGTGCCCAATCCTGAAAGCTTAACCTTTCTTTAAGGGAAAAAGGGAATTTGATCCCTAAAATCCCACCTGAGCAGTGGCTTCCTATTGCACTTAGTTTCTGTTAATTATATAGAGCTGGTAGTCAGTAATCTTTGAAGATAATAAAGATTAATTTCCTTAGTTTTCTCAGCTAAAGGAGTAAGTAAAATGAATGGATAGTTGTGAAAGAGTGATGTCTGGTTCTACTGTGTCTTCTGATTACTTTGTACATTATATCCTTTGCATACATTAAACATGGAGAAATTGTTCTAAAAATGACTGTATAGTGTTTTTCCTCAGCAGAAAGGAATACTGATGCTTGAACTGGCAGCCAGCCAGTTCAGAATCTCAGTGGAAATCTATAGCTGGCTTAGACTTTAGTCTTTAATTGAAAAATGAAAATTAAAATGTAAAATGTAATTTGTTTGAATGTAGAGAAAATTGAAATACCTACAAATGTACTTTCTTGTCAGGGTTATACAAGTAAAATGACACGTTTCTACAAATTATTACTGTTGACGTAAAAGGCACACATAATTTGGTGACAAGTAGTTTGGACATCTCAGTTTGGAGACTCAACCCGTGGGAGTTGACCATTAGTTGCATATTTTCTTCCTGAGAGAGAAATAATGAAGGTGAAAACCAGCAAAGCTTTTCATGACAGAAGCTCCAGGATGATGTACTTCAGGAACCAGAGGAGTCGTCTTCTGATTTGAAGTTACGGCTTGAACCATCTGTCTGTTTGAACTATCAGAAGGAAATTGTGGTTTAACATTATTTAAATTTTAAAAACTTCAGTTTAATGTTTATATAGTAAAAATCCAAGGTGCATTAACGTATGGAAAGCTATTAATTTAGAACAATTTTCATTTTCTGTTTTGAAGCCAGATGTTTGTAGGTGTCACCTTCCAATCTAATGAGTGCTTAAATGGCTTTCTCCCCCGCTCTTTTAACACTGCATAACTTCATGTGAAGACAAATCAATTCCCAGAGGCCTGCGACACGTGGACGTATTTGATGAATGAGAAATAGTCAGTGCCATTTGCTCATAATACAGCTTCTTGCAAGAATTTAAAACAAACAGGTATCGTTAAGCTTTGCAGGGTGATACTGACTTTTTATGAAACATCAGATTAAACCGTCAGCTATTTAGGGACTGGGTAGGGCAGCCCAAAGCACGGGTGTTACCTTCACCAGAGTTAGTGAGCAAAGAGTGAACTTCTCATAAATCCATTATTTTTGGTTAGGAAAAAGGGAAGATGTGAACATTTGGGAAAAAAGGAAAAAAACCGGGATGAATCTGTTCGGTAGTGACAAAGTCGGCGCTGCTGGCGAACGCGTGTGGGACGGGGCGCTCGGGAGCGAGGTGGGTGAGAGCTGGAGGTGTCCAGCGGGCAGAAGGACGGAGCTCCCAGCTCAGTGTGTTTGCTGAGCTCCGGGTTGATTTCAAACGCTGCTGCCTGCCGAGGCAAACTGAGGGATGCTGGGCAGTGACCTTTCTCCCCGGTTTTCATCTCTAACGTCAGTTGAGAGCCACAGTTTTTTAGGTTCTTTCCTGTTAAACTATATGCACGATTCACAAAGCTTTGTTACTTTGTGCAAGATGAATGGAGCTGTCTGCCAACTTCCCGTGCGCGCACACGCACAAAAGCCAGTGGATGCCAGCTTTATAAACTATATCAAACTTTAATTAAAATAAACTAATTATTTAGTAGCTATTGTGGGACAGATGTTGAGATTTTTTGCAATGAACTGTACAACAGAAAGATGGGGGAGGCTTTCAGGACTGTCAATATTACTAATTCAATTAGTGCATAAAGTCATGTAGCTTTTAATGTTTTTGCCTCCAGTGTATTTGTAGCCTCTGTATATTGATCGTCTTACAGATTCATTTTAGAATAGGTTTCATCTTCTTACGTGCAGTATATATAATCACGTTTTAATAGTTATACAAAGACATAACACCAATTTGTTAGAAAAATACTTTTCCGTTCCAGATCCTTTAGTTTTTCTGCTGAGAGAGCTATTACGTGAGCCACAGAGCTGTGTATGAATATCACATGGAAAACAAAGCTTTCTGGCGGGGTAGGGGGGATGTCACTGCACGCAGCGAGAGTGACTCTGTTGTGACAAGTCATCACATAACAAGCACAGATAAATGCCCCGCCCAGAGTGAAATGCCATTATTATATACTCTGTTTATAAAACACCGTTAAAGAAAAAGTGTCAGTCAATCAGAAGAGTAGTGACATAACTGCTGAACGGGTTGGTGAAGATGCACCGTGTGGGGTGCTGGAAGCATCCGAGAGGCGATGGGAGGCAGGCACGTGGTGAAGGGACTCCAAACCTCCCGCGTGTCACAAGTGGGAGATTTCATGTTTTCGTGCTTATTTAAACTGGTGACTTTAAAGACATTTGTTGTACTGCGTATAGCATCTCATATGTGTTTTTTCCCAGACTATTATACTAGTACTATAGAAATGTGTATATTTTTTTTTTTCTGAGATGTCATCTTTATAATCTTGAAGTGATGACTGATGTTGAAACAGTTACTTTTCCTTCCCTTCCCACCCAACAGTTTCTCTAAAATTTAAGTTAAAAGAGAGTTAACAAAAGACAGAAAGTTAAATCAAGGCTGTTGAAAAGTGTGAACTTGAAAATCTCTCTGCCGATCAGTTGTGTCAGGGTTGCTTTCTTCTGATTTTAACAATCCCACTGACTCTTCAGTTGTCAAAAGATTTCCTGGAGAGGCAGGAACTGACTTCTATGAAAAATAAGCACATTAAACCCCCCGAAATAATAAAATCAGAGCATCGGAGTCTCTGAAAAAGGCCATAACTACATTTTCTTTTTCTTTTCTGGGTCTCCTTTGAAACAGACAAATAGCTCAATATGTAGGGCATATAAAATTTTGAAGAGGGATATCTTTGCATTGTAAAAGTGAATTTAATGCTTGTGAAGAATGCTGGAAGCGTGCTGAACTGTTCTGTTATTAAAGGAAAGTTAATAAATGGACAGCATCAATCTCCATGTTTGCCTCAGTATGTCTTAACTCTTCAGCAGAGGGGTTTTCAGAGGGGTGATAAAACTAAGTCACTTCTCATCAGTCAGAGAGTCATGGAGAAGTTGGTGCTAACATCAAATGTGGTATTAATGTCCATTAACTCATTTTATGCAAACTATCAAAAAATTGGAAGATATTCACAAGTTATGGTTACGCATTTATATTTTGTGCAGTTGCTTTAATAGCAGCTAATAGCTAGATGGAAACAAACTGTTTAAAATTATTTTATAAAACATTTGGTGGAAGAACATAAATAATAGGAGGCTAGTTTTAATAACGTAATAAGAATACAATAAATGGAACAAAACCTCAATGACTGTAAGAGATGAACAGTGGCTTGGTAACAAGACAGGGGAACAAGTGGTTATTGCATTAGCCTTTCACCTTTTGAGATTTGAATTTAAGACCTGGTTGAGGCTGGAGTTAATGAAGTTGAGTGGTTTCACGCATTTTACTTGGTGCAATTACCAGTGTTGGCTCTAAAAGGTCTCAGGCTGGGCTGGCAGACGTGTTGCAGGTCAGTGCTCAGTTGCCAGAGCTGTGTGAGGACCTTACAAAATGCCTTCTTCTGTTGGCAGTTTTGTCCCTTGGTACGTTTGTAATCAGTATGTTAATTCAAACAAAAAAATAAAAATACATTTCTAGGAAAAAAGGAACAGCCAAAGGAAGGGCGTTACATTTTGCGGTTGCTCTTACCTGAAGCTGCTGCTGTGGATGTTGGATGTACAGGCAATCGTTACCAAGTGACTGACAGGGAAGCTTGTTCCAGAGACTCTATGATCTGCAAATAGCACAGTAATACGGAACGGTGAGTCATCAAAATAAATGCAGAATGGAGGTTTTATTGAGACTTCTCCCACCATTATGATAAACAGTTTAAAAATTAATCTAATTAAAAATACATATATTTAGCTAATGGTTTTTATTAAAAAGTCTTGTATGAAAGGAAGAAACTTGTTTCACAGATTAATTTGCAAGTCATAAGCTACCTTGTGTTCCCAATGTTAGATGCTTAATGATCATGGATTAAGCCTTAAAAAAAAAAGAGTATAAAACTGATTTAGAAGCAGGATATATAAGTTTGTGTTGGGTTTGATTTTTTTTCCTTGTAGTTTCTGAGCTTTTCATTTACATGTAGGTCACGTTCATTTACACGTCCAGGTTTTTCCGAGGAATTCTTCATTAAAGCTTTGGCCATCCTTTCATCGTATGACTGCAGGTGTATGAATAAGGAAGACGATATTGGGTTGTGACGTATAGACACCCATGAGATGGTAGCTGTAGGGATGAGGGAACGTGGTTCAAATAGGCTGGGAAATGGCAGATGCGTGTTTGGGCACTTAGGCAATGCCTGCACTGCTCCGGTGCTGGTACCGGTTCATACAAATACTGGTATTAGAGTATAAAGCAATTACGAATACATTCTTATTTAGCTGGAAATGGTAATGGTGCTTTTAAAACAAAATGTTCCACACCTATGTATGAGCTAGGCTTATCTAGGAATATTTTTAAAAACTATAGAAAATTCCTGGGAAAATTTCCTAGGTCTGAATGTGTTACTGTTTGAGAAAATCCAGAAGAGGGGCTCGGCTTCCTTCAGGAGAATGGGGTGACTTAGTGGGTGTTCTGTGAAGCTTCCTTCTATGATACGAAGAATATTGACTCTCTGATCTGGTTGCTTGAAGACTCCCCAAAACATTCATCCTGAGCTGACAGATTGAGCTGAAAAGAATCCATCTCGTTCAAGTCAGGTATCTGTAAGCGTGCTCGGGGCGGCGTGTGACGGCAGAGGAAGATCAGCCATATGGAAGTGGCTTTCTCCAAGGTACCGGCGGGTGCAGTCGGTGCGTCTCGGTGCGCCTGTTGGCACTGTTGGCAGCCCCGCTCCCTGAAAAAGGCATTGCTTTCAAACATGAGTAATTGATGAATTGTATGTAATATGCAAATGTGAATGCATAAATCTCCTGAATGACAGCTTAATTTATGTGAGCCTTTAAGAATGTGGGATTAGATTTTAATTAAATATCTTCAAAGGCACCCTGACTTACTCAGTTTTTCGGCTGCTGTCTTTACGGGAGTTTAGGAGGGGACAAAATCCTAATTTTAAACATATTGCTTACTGTATTTCTAATGAATTGTCATTGAACAAAAGCTATATATATCGAAGCATATATTTTAGGGACTGTGTTAGATAAGTATAATGATAATCAAATAAAAGTGCCATGAAACGTGTTTGAATTGAAATAATTCGTGCAATTAGTTCACTTGTTCCTTTATGTCTAAAGTGAGTAAGCGTCCACGTTAAAGCCAGTATAAACGATTAATTTAATACTTCACATTCAAGAAGTACCTTAAACTCCTAAAAACAAGTATTTGCATTTTAACGGTTACCGTTGCTTTGTTACCCCAAATGCGATGAATTGGTTGTTTCTATTCGAGCTATATCCCAGCATGGCTGCTTCAGCCAGTTTGTAGCAGCTGCAGGAGATGATCTACTTACGTAGAGCACTTCGGGGTACTAGAGTATAAATAGTGGGCACCTAATTTCCTTGATCCTAGAAGGGGCAGATTGTCCTGCCCTGGACCCAGCAAATGACTTCAGCAGTTGCTGAAGTTGAAGCAAGCAGGAGCAGCTCAAATGAGGTTAGCACAACCACGGGTAGTATTAGTTAAGTACATCTTTCGGTGTTTTGCTGGTCTAAGATTATCAGTCTCAAAGAAGCAAAAACCGTATGATGGGAAGAGGATGTAAGAAGACAAGAGATTTTTGCATGGAATTTAAATATGTGTAGAAGTCATAGTGAGACCTGAGTAGTGCCATAGTCTTAAAATTCCTTTTAGAAAGAGGCAATTAAGCTAAGCAAAATAACTACTCACTCTAGCTTGACCAACTGTCTAAAATGATACAGAAAAAAAAAAGGTATTTCACCCCTTCATAAAGACCTTTCATTTTAAACAAGGAAAGCCATGAAATGTCAGCATGAATTTGTAGAATCGTGTCCTGAAACACTGCTCAAAACAGATGAAAATTTAGGTATTTATGATTAAAACTGTTTAGCAAAATGTTTTTGTTTTTCATGGTACCCTGATACATTTCAGAATTAAACATGTTCATTAAAAATGCTATTAACCACATTGTGCTGGTAAGGCCTGACAGCATTGTAGAGGGCAGGGTACAACAGGAAGGTTCCTGCTGTGTGCCATGCATGGGCAGTGGTTTTTCACAGGCAGGACACGAAATTACGGTTGACCAGAGCAGAGAAATGTCTTGAGCTCCGTTACACTTTTCAAATTCAAACAAAACTTGACTATGTCTTACCTAGAAACACACAAAAAAAAGAAAAAAAGGAAATTAATTTCAAGTAAAGGAGGTATTCATTTTTGCTGTAGTTTAGCAAAGAATTTGAATATATCCAGTAAGTCTGGTGCCCCTTATGTATTGATGTATACGGTGATGCCCTTTACGTATTCATCTGTAGTATTTCCATTTGCGTTTTGCCCCCCTACGCACACCCACTGAGTTGGATCCTTGCAATGAGCCCAGAAGTTCCAGATCTCTTTTTTTGGGAACTGCCTTTGAATTGGTCGCCTGTCCTACCTTTTGTGCTGGCCCTTACTCCTGATGCAGGGGTAGAGCAAAGACCTCTCTCTCTCCATCAGCTCCTGTCGGAGAGTTTTGGGGTGGCGTGGAGGTGTTGGTGCTGACTCTTTCCACCCAGGGAGAAGCAGCTAGAGGAAAGGGCAGGAGCTTTATTTCCTCCTGTGTTCTAGGTAATTTTTCTCTTTCTTTCTTTGTCTCTTTGATAACATAATACTAGTCCAGGGAAAGTAGCTGGGATGAGAAATTTCCCATCAGTGAGAGGATAGGCTTGTGGCTGTGCAGTGGATATGCGGCCAGGAGCAGAGAGCTTGGGGGGATATTCTAGAGGTAAATAGTTGTGAAATACTGATCAGTTGGGGTAGATGTTGATTAGAAATGTTAATGTGGAAGGAAATTGATTTTGAGTCTTGTATTATACAGGTTTTTTGGTTGGAAATAACTTTATTTTTAGCTATCTTAATTTTAATTTTTACTCCTAAAGTAATAGAGTTGCAAAATAGGTCACACTCGTAAATTCGGTACAAAATGCAAGCATGCTGCATTTTTCAGTTTTCTGGTGCAAGTACTTAACCGCAGCCTTTGGTCAACTGTTTTCATTTAGTTCCTGTGTTTTGTGCATGGCGGTTGGAAAGATGTTTAATTATCAGTATTAGAGTTTACTATCTGAAAGTATTAGCTGTTGCATAAACCATGATAACAGATGAAAGACCAAAATTACAGTTGCTGTAATTACAGTATTTTTTAATGCCAAAAAGTAAACAAAATCTCTAGATATGCTGCTTTTTTATTATTGACACTAAGGACTAAGAATTTCTTGAAATAGGATTGTTGACTACATACAACAGTGAGAGAGATTTCTGAGGTTCAACAAGGAAACACTTCTGGTATCAAATAGAAATCTCTCCTTTTAAAAACAATTGCTGAGGAAGAACATAACCCTAGTAGGGGACCAGAAGTGTGCTTGGAAGGAGTTGCCAAAAGTTTGAGAGATAATCTCATTAAGTGGTGCAACCCCCTAAGTTTAAACTGTTTTAATTTTTTTTTTTTTTTTAGGCAAAACTTTGGGATAGTTTTCCCCTTTTTTTTTTTTTTTTTTTTTTTTTTTTCTTCCCCTCCCTTCCCCCCCCCGCCTCTGTTTGCACCGTTCTGGGCGTTCTGTATTTCACAATATCTCCCTTACATGGTACTATCTGGGGGGAATATCTGAAGGCAAAGTCTTTTCTGTACATCATTAAATCTTCTACATTTGGACACTGATGGATAATGTTAACTAGATATTTTATTACTGCATTATTTAATTATGTTTACCTGTTCTTAATAGATTAATGTTCCTTGTAATTATGCCTGCATTTAAAACTCCAGCCTTTAAAACTTTAAAAAATGAAATTCCAATAAAAATAGCTGTGTAGATAAGAGCATGGTACTGAATTAAATTTCTTTCCAGACATTTTTTGTTTTATGTTGCTAAAGATCAAGAGGTATTTTAAATCACAAAATTGAAAAAGTCAAGTTAAAAATAACCCTAAAACATAGAAAGGCTAGTGATGGAAAATGTAAATATATAAATATATAATTGTTGAAGAGAAAGATAAAGGTAAAATTTGAATTAGAAAAGAGAAAAGGCCAGTCCATTTTTTTTCTGAACATCTTTGTGTTGATTCTCTCATTTTTAATTTTGCCCAATGTCTTTTTAGTTTGGAATGAGTTTGGGTAAGGGGCTGCTGCTTTGTGAAACTCTCAGTTGGATCCTGACAATTAATACAAATTTTAGGCTCCTGTACAATATGGTAGGTCCGAATGTCTTTACTAAAAAAGCAAATGTTAAAAATACATGGCAAAAATTTTCTGGACTTCAGTGTGCACGTCAGTCATCGATTGTGTATTTTTTGGCTGTAAAGTTAGAATTGACGTTCAGTTTCGGTTTGCCTTTTTAATCATTCTCAGATGCTCTTTTTTTTCTTCTGCTGATATTAATATGTTATGTTGATAAAGCTTATCATAAAATGAGTGCAGGCACAAGTGCTTCTTTCTTCCAAAGACTTTCAGAAACTGAGGTGTAGTATATTTAACTGATTCAATCTCAGCATCAATTTATAAGGCAGTATGCATGTGTTGTAATTAGGTCTATTTGAATAATTTATGATGGTCCAAAGTTTAATTCCATTAAGAAATGCACACAAGGATAATCCTGGAGTTCCTACTTGGTGCACAGACCTGCAAAGAGAATTTCTGTCTGTTGCTCCCAGGAGCTTTGGGGGTTACAGCATTTTATAGGGTCAGTCTTGTTCAGGTAAATGATAACATTTCTATCAAACTGTACTATAGTAGAGATTAATAGGGATAGCAGCATTTGGTCCACAACAGAAGGGATATGCTTTCTGAAGTGTGCGATCACACTCAACCTATTTATAACCCACTTGAAAATCATTTTTACGCTATGTAAAATCACTATTACCACTATTAGAAAGTTAAAAATGAGCATACTCCAGAGGAATAATGCAATATCAAAAGTGAAGTCCATTCCACTTCTTTAGGAAAGCGTGTCTTAAGAAATGAATAAGAAAAAAAATTTCAAGGCTTTGTAATTTTGCGTTTTTTCTTTTTCCTAGGAAATGTCTACATCTGATGACAATAAAAATCATTGAGTGAATAAACACAATGAGAACATGCTTACCAAGCATCAAACTTTGAGATTTCCTGAAAAAAATGGGGCTTGCAATGAATTACTGAAAAAATTTTCTTGTACATTTTCCTTTGAGATTACAACAGTGCAACCTAAGCAGAATTTCATCCCAGACAGATTTTATGTGATTTGAAAATGAATGGCTTCTGATGTATTTGAAAAAGAATCAAGTTATGTACTTTACACTTCTTTTAATGTCAGTTAGTCATGGTAGAATAATGCTTTAGAGTAACTGTTCTCTTTTAAGTATCACTGGAAAATAACCTTTTCAGTTAGCTAAGGAATTTATTCTGTTGTTAATATTTGCTTATGGAAAAGCTGTACAATTAAATCTAAGAAGCAGCAGTGAGCAACACTGAAGGAGAAAACTGAAAGTGGTGCAGCATCGCTGTTCTCAGAAGGAAACCCAAGTTTGTTACGCATCGTTACAAAATAATGTGTCCAGTGCACATCTCTATACGATACATGTTTTAAATCTAAAATACCTGTTTGGGTATTCTGAAATAATGGCCAGAAGTGTGGAGTGGTGAAATCTCTGTAAAGTCTGTTTTTCAAAGTTGTGTAATCAGGGCAGTGAAACCTTAACCTCTTTTAACTCTCCCAACTCTGCCCCACATTTGGGGTATTGTGTGCCTTTATACCATTTCTGATTTTGAAATGACGACTGTTGATCTCTACAGTGCCATTGGACCAGTGGAAAAAAATGCCAAGATCTGCTTAGATGTGTTGTTTTATTTTGAACATTCTTTTCACATCTGCTATTTACCACATAGAATACAGTAATGTAAATCTTAATCTTTCATTTTAAACCAGCTCATTCTTATGACTTAATCATTTTGACTGCTGTGTTCTCAATTCCCTCTAGCTTGGTAATATCTTTCTTGTAATTAGGTTGCTTAGAAATACACATGCAGTTCCAGGTACAGCCATATAGGAGCAGATGAGTTAGGGCAATTTCTTCCTTTTCTGACATGATGCTTCTAGGCATGCAGCCCAGCCCAAAGTTGGATATTGTCCTTGTTTTATCACATCTGCCTAATTTGCAATCTTTTGTAACACCTAAATGTCTCTCAGCATATTAACATTACAGATGTTGCCTCTCTTTTTGAGAGCTACATTTTCATTATTTTTCACACTTCATTAATTTTGCTTTTTTAAAAAATTGAGTTCATTTTTAAGCTGCTTTTATTCATTCAGATCTCACTGAAGGTTTTTGTAATATTTCCCCTTTCCTGTCAATGCCATCTCTTCTGTGAGGTTTTGTTTAAGCTTTTCTGCTTTCCTTTTAGAATGTTTATGAAGATACTAGATCAAGTTAGAGCCAAATCAATTTATTGCTGAATCTTCAAGGTAGCTCCTCTCCATACCATCATTTGCTCTGTTTCAGTCCATGAGTGCTCACATCCATACTAATCTTTTATTAGAACAAGGCACTCTACTAGCTGATTTTTCTTTTTAAATTACAGTGTAAATGTATTGCGTCTTCTTTTTATCCCATATATAAATTAATTCTGCAAGTCTCTCTTCTAGAAGGATTTTATTCTGCCTAATGGCAATGCAACTGTGTGCTGTCATCAGCCTGAGATCATTCTCTTTATGGTTTAACTATTTATCAGAAGTTATTTCTCCAGGTCAGTAATTACCTAGACCTGCCTAGACTGGACACTAACATAGAACAGATTTTCATGCTACCTTATCTGGACTCTTTTAAAGTATTTTTTCAATAAAAGCTATTTTTAAAATTAAGGGAAAAGAACTCATTGGCCTGGAAGCTAATTACATTGCTTGAACTCAGGTTTTGCTTGTTTGCTTGTTGTTAATAAAAAGGAGAATTTATTAGTTAAAAATACTATTTAGAAACAACTTCTTCTGCAGCTGTAAATTTTTGCACTAAGCTGATGAGTATGTTTTTATTTATTATTGATGCAGAATTGAAGCTGTCCCCTCATGATTTCAGTTGCAGTGCAGGGTGACTTTTTCTGTTCTTCATTATTTAAGTGTCTTTGTAATACAGGCTTTAAAAGACAACCCAAATACCTCTTGACGACAAACAGTGCTTTCCAACTTCAATAAAGTTTGTAAGATTATTATGTAAGAAAACGCTAACTAAAACCCCACAGAATTGTAGTGGCGGTGTAAGGAGCGTAAGTGGTAATTGTGTTTCTGTTGCTCCAGACACTGTTCGTGTATGTGTGTTACAGAAATGCTTTCTATTCCTACACACTTTGGTATATGCTGTAGCATACAGTTCAAGGCTCTGCCACTGCTCTCTGTGAAGTTACCTTTGACTTCGGTAAGAGCATCTGTGGTATTGGAAACAGGATAAAAAGTTACTGTTGTATTGAAGCTGCAGAAGGCCCTCGTGTCTTGGTCGTAGCTTTTGGACAGCTATTCGAGGAGAGGCTAAGTCAGAGTCCCTCACCAAGCACAGAGCCATTGTGGTCACTTGAAGATCACAGTTCTGCAGATCTTCGTTTCTTCATTATTTCTTCAATTTGAGATTTTCTTTGTGAATACTGAAGTGAAGGAACCAGTATTTGTAAAGAATACCAATCTATTCCTTTTTGAAGGCTAATTGTTTGCATGCTGAGTACTAGCTGCTGCTGTTGCTAACCCAGAACAGTATTTCTAATGCCTGAGATGTGGAGAACTTGCACTGTGGCAGTTGGTCAAAAATGGTGCTGATACTTGTTCATTTTTATCTGTCTTTATCCATCTCCTGAAATAGGGCAAGTCTGATTTTGTGTTTCATATAATTGCTGGTACTAATTTACTTTCTTTTTCTAGTAACACTGAGAAAAGATAGCTGTTGCTTCTCTTTGGAATTTATTTAAAAAACCCACAACTCTAAACCCCTTAAATTTCAAGGAAAGAAGTGTATATCTAAAATCATAGAAATTGGTAATAGTGGGACATGTTAAATTATGTGAACAAGAGCAGTACAGATGACCATCACCGTGGCATTAAGTTAAGCACTTGAGTTTATTGTCAGATCAGTCAGTTTATTGTGTGATGTATTTGATAATTCTCCTAAGTTAATTAGTTCCAAGCAGATATTTTATAGCACTGTGGCCTGGGTGTAAAATAATGCAGCTGGTTCATTTTCAAATGGGAGAGTCATCTTACGTACTTTCTCTACAGCTTTAAGAAGTATCTTAATGTTATCTGGAATAAAGCTAAGCTGGAAATTCTGTCAGCCATTTAGTCCAAGGTGATTACACCCATTTGAGAATGTCAACAATTACACAGTGCTTATGTTTAATTAGTAAAAGGGAAGCACCTGTATTTTTAGAGGAAAAGACTCCAGGATTAGACCGTATGAATTCAAGTTGTAACAAAAGACAAAAATGAGCATATTATTCATCCTTGGGGAAAATCGGTCACTGGATGGGCTCTGTTCACGGAAAAAATGCAACAAATGGTTGTTCTTGCATATGGTCTCTCCATGCTTTTGTGCTGATCATATCAGTAGTGATGTTTACAACTCCTTTGTCTGTCCAACAAGAAAACAAAAAAATTAAGACCACTTCTGGTGGTTAGACAGACCTGCAACACTCTCACTTTAATATCTCAAATTTTACACTTGACATATCCTTCCAGACTGAAAATGTGACTTTTTATTTATTTTCTTTAAATCACTTTCTTTAAACCACCATCTGGTTGAGGCATTAAAATAGGCAATATTACATCAAGAGTTTTCTTAAGACTTTTCTTTGGCTGTTAATTGCACATTTATAATTATGTTCTAACAAAAAGATAAAAGAGTTTTGAAAGATTATTCTTGGCAACAGACCTAAGGTGAAAACCTGCTGGTTTAATGCATAAATTATAATGTGTGCAGTTGTGAAGAGTGGTTTTGTGAAATGCTCAGGTAAGCGCAAGAATCTGAGAGAGCTGTCAAAGAGTTTGCACTCTTTAGGGGCTAATGTTCAGTGAAAAACAGCTCATAATATGCTGTGCCCGAAGGCTAAATGAGTAGTTTAAGTTAAACACGATTACTAACTTTCTGGAAGACAGATAAAGGAAACAATTGTTCCTGAAGCAAAGTTAGAGAAATGCAAAAACCAGCCTCACTTTGATGCCTGTTTAAAATCATTAATTTTCCTGTAAGTTAATGTAAATCAAGGATTAAACAGAAACTGTTACCATCTGACCTTTATAAACTAAACTTCTGTGTGGCTCATCTATTTGAAGTCAAATCTATCCATACATCTAAACAGGAAACTGAATGAAAACATTTTTTCTTTTCATTTCCTATATCCTGCAAACTTTTTTTTCAAAACCTATTTCCTTTTTAAATTTAGTCTGCATACTTATAAATCATTTTCTTTTTCCTGTGTAGGGTTTTGGAAACTCACCACCGGTTCCTATACAGAGTGGTGTAAGAGGGCGCTCCCTGGGCGTTGCAGTTTACCCACCTGTAAATGGTTCTAAAAGAATGGTTTTGGAGTGTGTGAGGGATCCAAGCTCCTATGTGAGCTCCTGGGTAGCATACAAGTGCCATAACTATGATCAGTTGGACTTCATGACTGTAGTGACAAATGCTGGGGATTCAGAATAACAATTTCTATCTGCAGTGCAGGGTGATTTCCACCTTGTAGATCTGTATTTCTCTGTCTATAATGACATTGATCTCCAGAAAATACTTTGAATTCTACAGATGAAATTACTATGTATTAGATTATTATTATTACTATTATTTATTTGCTGCAAGGGTAAATGACACAGGTCTGTTGCTCACCACTTAGGTTTGAGGATTGTTGACAGTTTAAAAAGGTGGTAAATATCTGGCGGATATTGCTGTCATCTGTTATGCTGGAGAGATACATAGCGCGTAGTTTATAGGAAACCCTTTGTTCAGTGAATGTATCTGTTTTCTTGTGTGTGTGTTGGTCAGAAAGATTCTCATCTTAATGAACTGACTTGCTATATGTAGCTTCGTTATCTGATGTTTCCATATCAAAAGATCGTCATTTTATACCTGGTCAGTTAAGCCTCATACAACATTGTGAGTAGTTTGAAGTCAGATCCTTCACTCTTCTGCAAATAATCTGACTGTAAAGGCCAGATACTGGCAGTGAAGAATTCACAGCCCTTAGAGGTACTGAGTTGTGTCTTTCCTCTTGGTCACGTCTCTGTTCTGCCTTCCTAGCCCCTCAGCGTGGGATTGTGCCCCAATATAAGTTGCTTATAGCAGCACTGTTGCTATTTATGATGAGTTATTCCTAGATAACGGATAAGCAACAACTTCTGGTGATGCACTGTCACGTATTGAATTTCCAGAGAGTCGGTACATGTTTACTGTAATCCTCATCTTCGGTAGAGTTACATGGATAGCTGACACCTGAATATTTCATGCAAATGAATGCGAGGTATGCAGTGTTTCTAAGCTGTGTGTGGCAGTATTCAGTATATTGCTTTACATGGCCATTTTGGTTGCTTACCATTGTTTCTCTTCTCTCCTTGCGTGGCTGTAGCCTAAAAAGAGGTTTTAATGGTTTTAATTTGTTGCACACCTACAAAATAATTTTGAGATACATGCCTGTGCAGTCCCAATGTGGAGTGTGCACCTGGATCTTTGACTGTCTTGGTACTTCTGCCAGTTTGGCTATGAAAGATGTAGTCCAACATCTGTGTCCACCTGATTTAAATGCCTTGAAGAATCCTCTATCTACTGTTTGGCGACATAGTTACCCCATGAGTCCTTCAGGAAAATGTCCCTCTCTAAACAGAATAATATATTTACTATGGTAGGAGTTTTATAATTTTTTCTTCAATGACTGGATGAAGAATGTAAAGCCCATTGCTTTTGAAAAAAATTCTCATGCATGAGCAGTAGTAAGCAAGCTTTTTCTTTAAAGACATGATGATAAAGAAGGTGATGCTAGAACAGCAAATTCCTGCCACTCACAAAGGAGGGTCTGTTATAGACCGTGGAGAAAGAAAATGTAGGGGAGCTTTTGGAGCCCTAATAATTGGCACTTGGTAATATGCTTCTAGTGAGAAATCTGACAAGAATTCTGTCTTAATATAGTGTCTACTTTTTTTCTGTAGTTCACTCGAGTTAGTTAATAAGCATGTTGGAGGATCGGGGGAAAACAAGCCTCGAAACTCTGGAACTGGCACTTGTTGAACGTACAGCATCGAAACAAGATGTAGCACATGTCAGAACTGTCACCTTCTGCAAAAATGCCTTTTTCCATGGTTTTGCAGTTGATTAAATAATACTTGTGTTTATCTGCCTCTTCACTGTCGTATAAAATCTGTGTATCTCGGTCTGGTCCAGTGGTAGAGGATAGCAAACTTACTCTGCTTAGCAGGATAAATGATTATAGTGTTAGAGCATGATCCCACTTACATTGAAAGAAAAAAAGGGTTCTTCTAATGATTTCGAGTGTAGCAAGATAGGGCTTAAATGAATTTGGCTCTGGACCAGATAATCCTCTTTTGTTGATGTTAGAACACTGGCCACAGCAGTGATTACAACGTAAGAATATAAAAGAGGCTTTATTTATACTTCACTTTTTCTTTCATGTTTCCAATCATAAAAATAAATATGTCTTATTAGAAGAGAAAAATTTTATTTAGTTTGCTTTGCATGCTGGGAGACATTAAGTATTTCCCTTTTTTTAGGGGAAATGTGTCACTTGCATTTAACTCGGATAAAAATAAATGAAGATAAAACTAATTTAATTTTAGAATATAACTTTTTTATTTGTTGAACAACTGTTGTTTTAAAATGGATAGCCTGCTGAGAAAGAAACAAAGCCACTTCAACAAAGCAGGAAATCAATAACCACAAGAAAGCCTAAAGAAAATTAATGCATACAGTGTGAGCAAGTGACATAGAAATTATTTTCTGGTGTAAGAATGGTAATAATAGAAGGCATATGGAGTGGATGAAAAGCATGATAGAAATATACATAGAAAAGATGTGTTCTCTATTTCTATTTATAAATAATGACCTCTATGTTACAGTATTTAAACTTTGAAGGGTCTAGATGGTGGTTTTCTTCCTGATTTCCCCTCCCCCTAGTCCTAGGTAAATATTTATGCTTGCAAAATTTAGTAGGCTGGCAGCCATGGAAACGTATGTCTTTGATTTATCTCCAGGAAATCTGGTTACAAACACTCTTTTACTTGAAATCTTTTAGTCTTTTTCAACAGCTTTTAAAAAAACATCTTTACTAAGGAGCACCAAGTTGTGCATATGATGAATGATTCCGATTCTGTTGAAGTCAGTGGCAAGACCATATTTGCCTATAGTAGGAGCAGGACTGTACTTGCACAATCTCTTGCCATACAAACCAACACACATCTTAAGTTTTCTCTGTCTTCTCGAAGCCAAGTTAAGTGTTGATTGTTCAAACTGAGGGAAGCAGGAGTGGATGCTAGTAAGTTAACACATACCGCGTAGTTTCTGGGAGAGACAAACCTTTCAGTCTGAAGTGAGATCTTTTGAAAAAACCAACAGCAGGTATGTATGACTTGTCTGATAAACTGTTGTATGTAATCTAGGAAATACTTTATTTCAGGAAATCCCTGAACTTGTGAGTAACTCATGCCACTTTTCAGTGCCCTGAACTGATTTTGGCTTTTTCTGTAGTTCATTGCTTCCATTTGTTCTCATTGTATATGACAGAGTCTAGATGATTTAAAAAAACGTATTTTCAAAATGACATTGTGTTTCTCTGTCAGTGGCAAACCAGTTGTAACCGTGGTGAGAAAGGTTTGTGGGTGTAGCTTTTCCCTCTGGGAAGCTATCGATAGAAAAGGAGACAAGCTTTTGGTCAGAAAAGTACTTCTTCAAGTCAGATATAAAAAAAAACAAGTAGTATTTGAAGCTAACTATGAGTTGAGAATAATTATTCTCACTTGGATTAGATATGTTTCCGTTAGACCACCTGGAAGGAAAGGGTAAAGGTTACTGATGGAGCAGAGGGAATATTACCAAGAAGGG
>NW_009217594.1:31578-40960 GCF_000690835.1 Fulmarus glacialis
ATCGCTGAGGGGAGGGAATGAGACCTGCTGCTCACAGACTGCAAGAGGGAGAGCTCAGGGAGGAATTAGATATCATGAAACCGGTGTCTTTACTGGATCCATGGTTTTGGTAGCCAGCTGAGTTACAGATTCTAGTTGAAACATACTCCTCCTCATACAGTCATCTCTGGGGTTGGCCAAATTCAGAATCGCCATGCAGTGTGGTTTGTTCACACAATCATTTCAATCATCAGCTGTTACAAAGAGTTTTAATCAGGTAAAGTTTTTGTGCATCTGTGTGTGTATATGCATGCGGAAAATATGGCAAGTTTCTAGCATTACTGCTGGGTAAATCTTGCTTAACGTAACTGATACTACTACTCTAGTTTTATACTGAGGTGACAGAGAGAAAAATTCCATTGTATATCTCCTGTGTATCAAGGTACTCGTCTCCTGCCTCTCCTCCAGCTTCCTCCCCCTGTGCTGACCCACGAGGCTGTTCACAGCAGCGGCAGTCCTGATGTGACGCTTCAAGACAATGCTCACCTTTTTCAAGAGCCATGTGGCAGTGTTGAGAAAAATGGTACAAATGGACCAAGGTTTCACCTCAGGTGCAAATTAAGTTTATTAGTGTATCATTTTAATCAGGGTTTGGGCAGATTCAAAATCACCTTGGAGGGCAAGATCCCTGATCTCTTTTGGAGAGGTCTTAACTTCAAGAACTGTTTCTTAGGCTTTAAGCTCTGTTCCTAAGTCTGTTGCTGAGGTCAGAATGTCTCAGGTCAGGAGACTTGCGGAGGTGATTCCTACCGACCACCGTCACGGCGTTTCTCACATACCTGCTACTCCGTACAGAAGCTGCCCTTTTATTCCATATTGTTGAGGCATTTACTCCTTCATAATAATGTTACTAACTTTTCTGTCTGGAAAAATCATTACAGGTGAAAAGATGAATACAATTCTTCTCTTCAGAGGTTTGGTTGTTTTTTGTTGTGTGGGTTTGGTTTTTTTTTAAATTTATTTCAGTGTTGCATGTTTGAATATCCCTAGTTCAAGCAGAGGCAATACCTTGCTGATAGTTTTTAAGTCACTTCCAGGAGAAGTGATGTGAATATTTGTTGGACAAGCTGCAGAATTTACTGGTTAGCATTTATCTTCTTACGAAAGCTTATTTTTTCTAGAAGAAAGCTTTTGAAAAAATAAATAAAAAAAATATTAGAGCACAGGGTTGATTTGTTTGCTTTTGTATGTTTATAGTTAAAATTAAGGCTTTCTAATGTTCTTGCACTAAACCTATATCCTTTGCTTATTAGCTGAAGACTAGCTTGCCGTGCCCAGCAGCACAGTCCCTCACTTGCCACCCGCTGTGGGAGGTGACGCTTCCGCAGAGGTGCCGCCATCTTTGGCTCAGCTGTGCCCTGCGCGGGGGCCGCTGTGGCGCCGGGCAGAACCGGCTGGAACCGGCCGTGTCCAGCACGGGGCAGCCCTGATCTCTCCTCAGAGGCCCTGCAGCCACCCCGCTACCAAAACCTGGACATGTAAGCCCAATACATAGTGAAAGGCCTCAGAATTATCTTCTGATTTACTGCCAAAAATATTAAGATGCTATTTGTTCAGTTTGTAACTCTGTGCATGCGGAGAAAATTTCTGTTGAGCGTGCTCTTCAAAGTAGGGGGGAAAAGGCAAGAAAATACCCTGTGGCTCAAAAAAGAGGCTTGACAATAACGGCAATGAAGGTTGTTTTTTTTTTTTAATTTTTTTTTTAAATGGTAGGCAAAAAAAATTGCATGATTAATTATTGTAAAAAAGAATAGAGTGGATAATCCATTACTTAAGGCCTTTAAAATGAAAACTAGATGGCTCTCCCAAAGCTGTGCTATTATGTTGGAAGTGTGAGCCCAAATCAGGATTATACGCTCAGGAAGGAGCACTTTTTTTTAGCCTACAGGGGAGGAGTCCTTTTTATGTCTCTAAAAACACAATCATGGCTAGGATTTAGTTGGAAGATCAGAGACTGGACTTACACTGACATCGATCCTTGATGCCACAGAGCTATCTACCAAAACCTCATCTGAAGACATGTCAGGGAGCAAGAGGTGGGTAGCCAGGAGACCATCCCCACGAGTTCATACCGTAGCAGAGATTGCTCTTCAAATGTGTGCCGGTTCTTACTGTATTTGGTAGTTTTTCCCCTTGGAGTCCTCGCTAGACACTTGTATTTCCAGAAGCTGTGAAAAGTTTAACCTTGACCTGAAGGAATGGCATTTAGTGTCCTCAGATATAGGAGGGACATTAGTCTCCAATGTGGGGTTGGTTCTGATCATCCTGATCAGTGATTTCCCCTTGTGCCTTTAGAGTTTTACTGACAGGTGGGGCTAGTTTAAGTAGGGCTGTTTAAATGGGGTTCGGTGTACAGTCCCATTCATATTAGCATCTTACAATAATATGAAGATTTTAAAGACAAATTTAATGTGAATTTTGAAGATTTTGCTTCTGCCATTTTTATATTTTCATAGTCCTAAAGGTTTGTGTTGTTTAAAAATACTTTTGTGCATTTGCAGTAGAAATAATAACCTAGCCTGTCTCTGTAGCTAACAAATTAAATACTAACAGTCATAAAATCTGGAAAGGTAAAGGTGAAGCAGTGTAGCTACTTGCCTATACTGCCTGTCTAATTTCATACTGTTCCAGGACCACCAGGTAACTAAAGGGTATTTTCCGTGTGGTGAAGGTTAACCCTCAGATGTTTACTTCTGGATACAATCACCTAATCACAGAGGCTCCTTTTGATTGCTGTGAACAATTCTTCCTTTGAACATGGACATAGGTGCAAAGGGTGATATAGAGGACTGTTTCTATGTTTTTTCACTTATTATTCTTTGAAAGATGAATTTCTGTTTTCTGATTTGGAAGAGTTTTTGCAAAATTGTGAAAACACTGAAACTTGTAGTGCAGAGATTAAAAACAGTTAAAGCAAGAGTAGTTTCCCATTGCATCCAAGTTTGCTATGAAAATATTGTACCACCACACTACAATATACCACTGTTATGGAATTAGCTATCATCTCATGTGGGTTGTGTGATACTCAGTGCTGTAAATATGTCAAGTGCTTGCTATTAGGTTTCTGTCCATAGATAATAGGCTTAAACAGTCACATTTTTTACAAGTTTCATTGAATTGAATCTTATTTAGATACAGCTCAGTGGAAAACAGCAGTATTTCAAAAACCTTTCTTTGTAATAATGTTCCCCTAAATTGGCATTGAATTCAGATACAGGTCAAAAGTAAAACTTGTAAGGATCTAATATAATTCAGAAGCATATGACATATCATGAGTATTTGTAATAGATGGTGATTCCCTGCTTGGAAAGTATCCATGCAAATATTTGTAGAAGTATGTATGTGGAAACTATAAAATAGTGCTTGAAAAAATTGGTGCTAAATTAACTCAGATGAAAGCAGATTTATAGCTCCTCAGTGTAATGGCATATCTTTGCACTAGACTGGACTGTACGCTGCAATCTATGTGATGTTCAGCTACATTAATGAAAGGGAGTTTCCTCCTGCCCTTTCTCATTCAATTTTCAATTCAGTACTTTTTTTGTCTTCGGGACAAAGCATGAAGATTTTATACAGATAAGTTTCTCATTCAAGTATTTTTTTGTAGGTGAGATTGAGACTTCATTGTCACCATGCGGTCCTCACATGTTCCTTATCCCAAGAGACAATCCATGATTCAGTCGCGCTAGTCCTGATTTTGCGACCTGTGTCTTCAAGGAGTGATGGCGGGGCTGAGCGATATCCTCCAGCCCAGGGCAGATCCTGCTGACAGCCCAGAAATTGAGCTGTCAGTCAGGGAAGGAAGCACATCAAGCTCTGAACAGACATGCAGTGAATAGCAGCAGGTAACAGAGACCTCTGTGGTCCTGTGCGGTTGTCCATATGCTGGATTTGAGGCTTACTGAAAGAGAACTACTGACACTTTCTGTGGCTCTTTGAGGAAGGCGAGCCATTAAGGGCTTGCCCACGTAAAATCTTTATTCTATGTCTTTGCCAACATCAGCTGTAGGCTGTTTGGAGTGGAGCTGTGTTTGTTCCCATGCTGACCCTAGTGCCTGCCTTGACATCTATTTACGTCAGTGCTAAGCTTCCACATACAGGTGGCATAATCCTAAAAATGTTTTCAGTGGCTTTCTTCTACATACTAAATAGTCAGATATTTTAGGAAGTTAAAAAATAGTTAGCATGCAAATTGCGTAATAATATTGCCTATAATCTCAGTGGTTCACAGCCTTCACTGGATTCAAAATCCAAGTAGAACTATCAGAGTAGCTGAGCCAAGGTTTGCAAGGCTCATTATGCACTTGGCAATATCTCTGGTACTTTCACATTTGGTTTAGCTGGACATCTTGGGTGAGCATTGTTTTGACAACAAATCTGTAATTTAAATTTGTGGTTCTGGGTATGCAGTTAGTGGCACGATTCCAGCACCAACACCCCGCCTCCTACTAGGTTTAATCTAGGTAGAGTGCATAACAATAGTAGTAAAGACACAGCAGCAGGAACTTTGTCCCACCGGGTATGATCTCAAGTTGCTAAATGAACTGTATTTTATCCATGCCACTGCATCTTCACTGCTACAGTTGATAATTTAATGTAGTTACATTAAATTAGTGCGTGTATACGTACATGTGCTGTAGTCACGCTTTCAATTTCATTATTGACATACCCTTAAATTGAGCTGGTGCCGTGTGTTACATAGATAGGCCTTTCATCTTGTTTACAGCTGTGAATCAATTTTGAAATTTGGTGATTTATTCTCCTTTTTCCTGTGACAAGTGTTATTTGATAGGAAAAAATTAACAACAGGAATGTTGAGGCACTTTTCCATCTGCAGGCACAGTCTTAAGTAATTCAGAAAGAGTTATTTAAAGTTTTAAATCTCAATGAACCAAAACTCCTTTTTTGAAACTTCTTTTGAAATGCCTGACTTCAGAAATAGGCAGTTAAAATTTCTTAAGTAAGAACCAATCACTTTTTCTCTATTGCAACTAGACTATAATAACATTTGAATACTAAGAATCCAGGTAATTTTTCTGACTGTAGACCCAAACTCAAGTTTTAATCAATAAATAACCAAAAGGTCCTGTAGACCTTGGGATAAATCTGTAAGATGTGTCTATGAATGGAGTAGTTTTACGAAGAATATTATCTGGTATTTACTCTTTCACAATCTTAGGTTTTTGAGATAGTACTCTAGCAAGG
This sequence comes from Fulmarus glacialis, assembly GCF_000690835.1. Lineage (NCBI taxonomy): Eukaryota > Metazoa > Chordata > Aves > Procellariiformes > Procellariidae > Fulmarus > Fulmarus glacialis. The sequence goes on from NW_009217594.1 coordinate 36,823, forward strand.
CTCTTTAATATATTTGTTTAAGAAACTTACAGAAAGCTCATTTAAATTCTGTATTATGTTTTTGCACAGTTAAAAGCAAGTAGTTCTGAATTTGTGATCTTTTTTTAAGTGAGGTAGACTGCACTGAGATATATTGAGACAATGATGTTTTGCAAAAAATAAATTTTACTATAAATTAGATAGTTCTCTACACTGCTTCAGTATTTTTCCAGATAGCTTTATTGAGGATGTCTTAATGAATCAGACCCACATTTATTTTTTTAAAATAAAATACTAGTCTTTTCTTTAATTCTGTTGTAGTATCTGAAGACCTCTTTATGTAGTAGGCAGAGAAATGCCCACCCTATCTCATACAGTAACTAGACTAAGAGCCACAGTTAACTCCTAGTGATAACTCTCAATCGCAATTACTGCGGAAGGAGACTTCTATTTCTGCACTTCTCATAATTCTTAGTGCTTGTTCTTTTTTTTTTTTTTTTTGAGAAGCTTCTAAAGTTATGTATCAACTAATTAGAGAATCTCAGCTTTCAGTTGTGAAACTTTGGGGAAAAAACCAATACCATTCTCTTCAGTCTCTCCTGGCCCTTTCTGCAGAAGAAAAGCTTAGAAGTGTGATTTTTTGAAACTTAAAAGATGACAAGATTAAAAGCCAAATAAAAATGTGCAAAATGGAACTTTAAAAACATTAGAATTTTATTTATTCTCATGATTTCAGAGTCATGACTTGTGAACATTTGGAGTTAGAAGTACTGTAACTAGGTCAAGTAAATGAAGTATAAAATAACTTCACAGTTATACTTTCTGTCAGGTGAGTAGTCAACCCTTAAATTGTCTGTTCCATCACCTTTCTCTCTTTGACAAAGAAAAAATTTAATGAATCTTTATTGAGAAGATGTCAACACTGGTATTAATAATCGGAGATATACTTGGACTCAGTCGTGGAAAATGTGGAAACTAAGAATTTGCTGTGGGCTAAAAAAGGGAGAACAAAGCACAATGCATTGCATCCCCTGTTCCCAGGCAGGCGGCTTTCTCTGGCTTGCCAGGGGAGCCAGTGCTCCCCGGAGGTACAAGGCATAGCTGGCATCTAGAAAAGAAATATGCAGGTGTAATTTAGAGAGTGATAGAATAGAGGATTTCTCTCCTCCCCAGAAGATCTTCAGGTGGCCGCTTGAGGAATACGCAGGGTAAAGGGACTTGGCTTGCCTGACTCCCTTGCTTGTTATCCAGGGGAGCCAACTTGCTGCTGTTTGGTGTCTCTCATTCACACCATATATATGTCTGCCAAGAGTAATACTACTGGCAAGGTTGTCCGTAAGTCCTGTGCAATTTGTAGAATGTTACATATGTAGAAATTTTGGGAAGAGCAGCACTTCTTTTTTAACAAGGTGTCACAGGACTTTCTTTTAAGTAAACTAGAAAAACATGGTCCACATGAAAATGCAAGTTTAGAAACAAACGTACTGGAAAACCATGCTGAGACAATGGTTTCTGTTCAAACTGGAAGCGTGTCCTGAGTGTGGGGGCTGCTTTCAGTTTGGTTCAGGGATTTCAGTAATTGCTTGGTTGATGAAGAAAAAGAATAAAATGCTTATTAAACTTAAAGACAGTACCGAGGTGGTAGGTGTTTCACACATGCTGGAGAATGGCATTAGGATGCAAAATGATCTTGACAAAATGGAAAGCTTGTCTTAAATAGGATTTAGTTCGATAAGGACATACGTGGTGTAAGAAAAAACTGAAGAAGGTCAAGTTACACTACTTCTATCTGTAATCCGGGGATAAGGTACGTACCTTACCTATTTGTAGCACATGTTCAGGGAGTCTGAAGACCATGGATATAAACGCTAAGTCTATAAATTCCATCTGTATGTATGAAACCTCACAAAGGCAAAATATGACGAGTTCTCAAAAAATATGGAGTGTCTGTAAAGCAGGAAAATAGAAGTTGTTTTCCATGTCTGCTGAGTAGATGGCAAAAAGTGCCTTGCTTAAATTAAACAGAGGAGGACTAGGTTAGATGTCAGTCCCCCTTCTCCCACAAACCTTTCCTGATAGGAAGGCTAGCCTAAGCATTGGTGTGGATTTGCCTAGGGATGTTGTGAAATCTCCAGCAGAGATTTTTGTTTTCAGAGGCAGGCTAGACTAACATTTGTCAGGAATGATTTGAGTGTACTTGATCCTGCCTTGGGGCAGAGGTAGAGAGAGCAGGTGACCTTTTGAGGCCTATTTCAGCTTCATGATTCTGTGAGTGAACCCAGCAATACTGACACCCCAAATGCTAGTGCTGCTGCTCCTGAATTTTGCTGTTGCCTTATACTTTGAAGAGTCTGACTGATGGCTTCTGTCATATACAGTGCTATAAAACATTGGGATAACTGTGGAATTGGTGTATTTAGCAAAAAACAATACCCTGCGGTGTGCTGGACGTGTGGTGGTTTGGTTTATTTCTGCTGTGTTGTATTCTCAGGCATCTGTATGAGTGACAAGACTTGGGCTATTACTAAAGGTCCGTAATAAAGATTATGGCAATAAGTCCAGAAGGTTAAGACTTTGGGAGGATTTTAGCTGCTGCTGGTGCTGTGCTGAATGCCCTCCACTCCACCACCTGCCCGTCCTGCCAGCCCCTGGGACGGGAGCAGGCAGGGTTGCTCAGAGACCACCTTTCCTCATCCTGTCAGCCACCCCATACCATTCCCAGGGGATGGAGTGCAGGAGGAGGCAGAAAGCATTTGGCAGGTGGCCGTCTCAGCTCATGTGCTCAGGCATTGCTCAGGCATCCCTTCTTCTTATTAGGAGATACAAAAAGTCATAGTAGGAGTATGAAAGTCATAGTAGGAATTAGCACTGGAGCTGCTCTCAGTGGGGTGGGGAGCTCCCAAAAAAATGTAGAGATGAGACCAGGACCAGAGCATAACTGGGAATTTGGCAGGAGGTGGAGGATGGGAGGGAAGCGATTGAAGGTAGGTAGGGTCTGAAAAACAGAAGTGATGTGATGGATGGGTTAAGAGCAGAAAATTAGAAATATTCAGAAAGTTGGACAGAAATATTAGAAGTATTCAGAAATAGGGAGGGATTGGAGGAAGTGGACTGCGTGGGATGGGAACAGGAACAAAAATTAAGGAAAAGATTAGGTAGAGGGTGGGTAGCTGTGTGGCTGAGAGGCCTTCATCCCCTAAGGACCAAAACTCACTGCAGTAATTTCAGGAGAGTAACTGTATGTGGACCTTGGTGACAGGCTTGGTGAATCACGCTTCTAACTCCTCCATGTCACTGTTGACTGCACTGGTAGAAGGCGAACGGAGTGGAGATTCCTCCAGGTCACGAGTTCTTGGGAGTACTAGGCAACAGATCTGCCCCGAGGCAGCCTGTTTTACCAGCCTGGACTTTGGAGTTGGACCCAGTTTAGATATCTGTGCGTGAGAAACCATCTGTGGGCTGAGAGCTGGGATACCTGAAGACTGTGTGTTAAAAAGGGCAAGAGTGTCCGTATAGACGGGGGTCAGCTGGTGCAATTTTTCGCTTGCTGTAGCTGCTGTGTACACAGCTTGTGTTGACGGGGAAGATTCTGAACTAATCAACCTAGTTCTTGATAAGGGAAGTATTATGTGATATTATTCAGATCTATCTTGGACTTTGACTAACCCCTGATTTTTAAGAAGAACACAATGATAATGTGCTATTTTCTGTTCTTAATGGTAAAGTTAATAAAGGTGCAATATTCCACTTTAGTCCTGGCCCTGAACAATTCAGTGGTATTAAGGAGTCTCTTTTTCTAACAATAACACCAATTCGCAATGACAGGAAAAAAGTTTGCGTTTGTGATGCTTTAGGAACAAACTTCCACTGACATTTTCACTGAGGCTGATGTTGAGGACCTTCCTCACTGAAAAACCCTGGAGAATTGAGTGGGAGGGTTTTGTTTTGGAGTGTCGGAGCTTTTCTCCACAATTTCCTTCTGTCCACTGAAGTGAGACGGGAGCGCACTGAGCCCGTGGAAGATGAGCTGTGGCTCTCCTCATGCTGGTGTGGGCACTCTTTTATGAGAGTTGCCATAGGGACCAGGTTCTAGTTATCAGCTTAACCAACTTCATGTATGATTAATGTTAATTGCCCATTTTGCATGGATGACTTTTTT